>NC_045752.1:21206132-21249110 GCF_008692095.1 Etheostoma spectabile
TCCATCTGGCCTTAAGGACTACCGCCCAGTGGCTCAGAGTCGTGTCATCTACAGAGGTTTTCTGATGACTCTGCAGTTGTTGGGTGTAAAAGGGATGGACAGGAGGGGGAGTACAGGGCACTGGTGGACGACTTTGTGGAGTGGTCTGGTATGAACTGCCTGCTGCTGAACGTTGATAAGACCAGAGAGATGGTGATTGACTTCAGGAGGAAGGGAACGGCTCCGCAGCCCCTTTGCATCCTGGGAGGTGACGTGGACATGGTGGAGGATTACAGATACCTAGGTGTCAACATCGACAGCAGGCTGAACTGGAAGATCAACAGCACTGCTGTTTACAAGAAGGGGATGAGCAGACTATTTCCTGAGGAAGCTGAGATCCTTCAACGTGTGCAGCAGATGTTGGAGATCTTCTATCAGTCTGTTGTGGCCAGTGCTCTTGTTCTCCTCCGCCATCTGCTGGGGCAGCAGCATCGAGCCAACGACACAAACGACGAACAAAGTGATCAGGAAGGCTGGCTCCGTGATCGGCTGCAAACAGACACTTTTGAAGCTGTGGTGGAGAGGAGGTCACTGAACAAACTGTTATCTATCATGGATACCCTGACCACCCTCTCCCCCCCACATGTCCACCAGGAGCACTTCTCTAAGAGGCTCCGCAGCTTCGATGTCGCTCGCCGCTACAGGAAATCATTCCTACCACAAGCAATAACACTTTTTAACACGTCATCACTGGGTGCTAGATAGACTTTTGGGCACCACACTACTGCACTAATGCAACCTGCACATTTGGTTTATTTACATTTACATGTAGCATACATTTTAACATTTTAACAATTATTTAAGCAGTTGCCACATTATTGTTTCCCCATCCTGTACATATTCAATATTTTGTTCTTTTTTACTTTATTCACATTATTATTTCATGTATATTGTATGTATATTTTTCCTAGTATTTCATTTATATTTATATTCTGTGCTTTGTGACTGATTTTGCTGCTGCAACACCGAAATTTCCCATTTTTCTTGGGATCAATAAACATCTATCTATCTATCTATCTATCTATCTATCTATCTATCTATCTATCAGATCCATCTCCATGACAACTGAACCAACTCCATGTGCTGATGCAGACCATGTAATACGGTTGAAAGCCACCAGGAAAACGCAGAGAAATGGACGTTGAGTTGGGATTGTTTGGTCAAATTACTGTACCGACGCTCAAAAACGAAGTGTGATGATTTATTTCAAACCTCCCTGTGAATAATTCATAGGTGATAAAGGCTTTAGTAAAAATGACAGGTTCATTAATCTAAGCTTAACATTTCCTCACATTATGTCATATTGATATGAATATTGATATGATATGGGAATAACGTATTTTCTCTCCCGTTGGTCCAAAAGCGACGCTTGGTCCGGTGCTTTTGGCGTTTGTTATTGACGCAAAAAGTCTCTTTTAAACATGCTTGGTCAGGACTCTTGGTCTCACTTATTGACGCTCATGGGACTCTTGTCCAGCCCTTTGGCGTCAAATTTGCTTGGTCGGGACTATCGGGGTCCCTTTTTGATGCTCAGGTTTAGGAAATGAACGTGGGTTAGGGTTACAGAATGTACGTTTTAGTGACAAAAACCCTGGTCACCTGAGTGAAAGTCCTGTGTTGTTTGACCCATCCACGACCCCAAAGAAACCTCCTTACGAAGATTTTCGGTCTTTGATACTACTCGCTACCGTTGTCTCTTTTAATACTACGTCATCTTACAGGTTGTTATAAATCCTTACTAATAATGTTTGTACTGCAGATGCAATATGCAAAGTATGCTTTTCTGGTAGTTCCAATTTTCACGTCCCTCCAAATGCCAAGTAAGCAGACCTTAAACGCTGTAGCAGTAGTGGAAGGGCAGTGGGAGTAAGCTTGTCTTTTATTCTCCTTCTGCTTGCTCTTTAAACAGAGTGTGTGCCTGTACATTTGTGTGAATAGGCTGTTGAGGTAGGCTTTTGTTTTGAGAGCGCTGTCTCTCAGAGATCACTGCCTATCAGACAATCAGATGTGCTCACCCTTATCCCCTTATCACCCTTGGCAGTGGATAACAACATCATATCTTGGTAGAAGACAGACAAAAAAACGAATTGCCCTCCGTGCATTCTAATCTTATTTTCTTCTGGTGAGTGAGAAATAATTTGAGGAGAGAGCATCCCTCAATCCCTGAAGATGTGAGAGATGCCCATGCCATGGAAACAGACGCACAGGGAGGTGGAGGGGGACAATGGATAAACCAAAAAAAAAATGATGAAAAACAGAAAGGGAGGGGGGGGGAAACAGACGGCGGATTTTGAAATTGCCTCTTGCCAACCCAGCTTATTATATTTCACATCTCATTATGTGGCATGCCTTTCCTAGAGATGGTTGTTTGTCACCTGCTTTGACTGGAATAACAATGACGGAAAGCTTCTATTTCTGCTTCATTTGCCGAGAGAAAAGACACACAGGAACTTGTTCCTGCACTGCCACTGATACCATTACGGACCAACCAGGACACCTCCACCGGACAAACAAAGTACACACTGTGCCTTTGTCCTGACACTGTTTAGCAGCTCAGGCTTCCTGAAGCTAAGCTGTAAGGCAACTGTCTCAGGGGAACATTGTTCTCTCACTGTAAGTGAATTGTGGGAATATCAACCTCGTTATAAATTCTCTCATCATTGACATCGTTAGTCAAAACCAGGGGTTTAAAGTGGGCCCGAACGATCCGGAACAGTGTTTTGGCACCATCGATTAACAAGTAAATTGATCTAATTGTTGGTTGTCTTACATCAGTTTTCCCGTTCTTTTGAAATAACTCCAAATATCCATCGGTTGAACAGGTGAAGACCGTGTTGTCGGTAGTCTTGAGAGAAGAGTGTCCTGCCCAGCAAATCTTGGCTGGGCTCTATTAGCGAGATCCAGTATATCAGGTGCTTTAATAGGCTGACATTGTTGGCCCCCCTCAGACAAAATCAAGACAACTGTGCCTCACGTGCATGGATTCAATGAGTTATGCTGGGGGCAACAACTTGAGCTGTATTTTTATTTATTTATTTTTTGCCTATTTTTGTTTACATTTTAGCTTTTTAGCTTTTCAGCTCCATTAAAAGTGCGCAAACTTAGTCATTGGTAGTTCCTGTTTGAAATGTACTGATGAATGTACATTATACTGTCACAGTTTGTTATACAAGGCAATGGGGAAAGGACCTAAATGCCCACTAAGCAGACATTATGTAACTAAAAAGGGAAATTGGAGAAATCCTCAGTTTGTGTCAGTCGTACAGACCCTAAAAATAGGCGTATCATGTCGTTGTGTTCCGATTTCACTTAAGCTTGAAACGCTGAGTAACAGGAGAGGGCATGAGTGCTCTGTCTACATGTAAAATAAGTCATTTAAAATGATCCCAATCTTATAAATAGACAAATACATAAATCCATACTTTGTAAGGCAAAATCTGAAACACATTTATTTGGGCTTTGTTCTTACGGGACAGTTATGGCCATATTCATATTTTTAATAATGTCAAAAGTATTCATTTTTTTAATGGAAAAAAAAGGTTTGCAATATTTCTGCATGTTTTCTAATTTCTGGCATTTCTACCTATGTGTTTCAATATATTATTTTAAAATGCATTTAAAACCAGGTGGACAGACACCTAAAGACTATGTAAAGAGTAAGACACACACAGTACACCCTGTTCTTCTTTTCCTCCACTTGTATTGATTGTGGCACAATGTTTGACTTCTGCAATAAAAAGCTGAAAGCAGAGCAAGCTGATAATTTGTCTCAGTCTCATTTGTCAGATTAAAGTCATCCCTTGCTCCCAGTGCTGATAGGTACGATAAACAAAAGGTGCTCTACGTGTTGACTGATTGACAGATGGGCTCCAGATGTGGAAATGCTCCTCTAGATATTCCTCCAGGGAAGGTGGGACCTTAGCAACATAGCTAGTCCCCGAGCCGTGTCCTGTCTGATGGACGGCTGTGTGAGAGTGGTAATGAACTTCTTCTCCACTTGAGGAGAAGCACTGTCAGATTGTCTGTCAGTATTTCGCCCAGCGGCTCCAACAGATTGAAGGAGACAAAGGCGTTGGGCTGCTTTTGTCCTTCTAGTGAGAAAATCTGGGTGGCTCAGATTGTGAAAGAAGCAGACGATGTGCAAGTTTCTTTTGTATTGTCGAATGTGGCTATTTTTCACACCTCATTGCACAGTAATTTGATGAGCTCTGTGTGTAGCCTGAAGGGGCTCAGCTGTTTGGAGAGTATTACCCATGGATGTTACGGTGCCAGCACAGCGTCCCTAACTCAAAGCAAACCTGCCCAACAAGCTCTCCCATTAGGCATATTTTTTTTTATCTTATTTTATTTTATCAGATGCTTATTTTATGGTTCAGTACAGCACATTTCAACACAAGTCATTACATAATTCATCTGCTTTATCTCTTCATTAAAATCACACAGAAACCAAACAATCTACAGGCTGTTTAAAAGTCTGCAATCACACTGATAACTTACTATCTTACATCAGAGCTTCGAAGGTATTTCAGATTGAGTATGCTTAATTGTCATGGAGAGGGCTCAGTTGTTAAAACATGGTCTAAGTTTGGAAGTCTCATGGCAACAGCTGTACACTACCGGTCAAAAGTTTGGGGTCACTTAGAAATTTCGATGGCACTCCATTATTGACAGAATACCAGCTGAGATCAGTTGTAATGTTAAACTGCTGTCCTGGCTAAAAAAAACAATGCATTATGTGCTTAGATAATTGCAAAAGGGTTCTTCTCAGTTAGTTTTTTAAACTGATATCAGATTAGTAAACAGAATGTGTATTTGGAACATTGGATGAATGGTTGTTGATACTGAGCAATGTAGATATTGAAGATTGTATTGTAAGATCAGCCACCCACTCAGATCAGCTGGTATTATGTCTATAATGTAGTGGAATGGTCATTTATAAGTGAGCCCAAACTTCTGACCGGTGGTGTATATAAGAGCAATAGTAACGCCAGTCTTGGACACTAGTAGATTTATTTATTTGATTAGGACAATGCACATTAATCAACATTTCTGTAAATACACCAGTGTTAGCCAGTCAGTTCATTTTCAACTAGCATGCATGTGTTTTATGGTGGGAAGAAACCGGAGCAACCCCATGCAGAAACAGGGAGAACATTCAAACTCCACACAGAAAGGATCAGAACAACTTGGATTTGAACCCAGAACCTTGTAACTGTGAGGGAGGAGTGTTAATCCCTAAACCACCGTGTTTCCCAGTCTTTGGTGTAACCATATGTGAATCTCCTTTCTTGATCTTTCTCCAGCGGTCTACTTACTCCTGGTCCTGGACCTTTGACCTCTTCCTATTCAATGATTAGAATCCCGCCCCAACTCAACACCAGGATTGACATCTGTAAATCAGTGGGGACCACCAGGAGCAGTCAGAACGTCTAACCAGTGTCTTCAAGTCTCAAGGAGTCAGCACTTAGCACAAATTATTCAAATCACTATGTATAGCTCTCATACTGAATATAAACTACGGAACCCCCGAGGTGACATAGAGGGGAAAAGAAATCCATAAAATAAAATAAATTCCAGTTGTTTTGTTTCTTCTGCTGGCAAATCTTGTGCCAAGCACCTTTTCAACAGGCTCTACAATTCCCCATTTCTCTTTGAAGTGTTTTTTTTGTTTAGCTTCTGAATTTAAGGGTGTGAATGGGGTTTTCCAACTTTTGTAAAGATTTTTCTATTCGGTTCTTATTTTCTGTCCCGTGGAGATAAGCACTGCAGAGCTGCCTTTTTAGCTTGACTATGAATCTCCAAAAACACTTCTTCCATGAAGGAAACACAACCTTTTAACAGTAGATTGACTTAATCCAGCTGCTTTTAGTTGTACAACAGCAGAGGCACACATATGTGCAGTGCTCCTGTTGGACCTTTTTTACAGAGGACATGTGGCTACCTCGTCTTCATTAACCGCAGGACATTTTAGCTGTCTCCTCTACATTAGTGGTCAGTGCCTCTCTAATGCTACTTAAATATACATCACGATCAACCTGTTGGTCAATATACTCAATGTGTTTTGTGTTCAAGTGTTTCCTAAAACCAGAAAACGTACCAAACACACAGCCACATCCAGTCTGAGTACATGTAAGGCTTAGATTTTTTTTCCAGCTGAGAAACCGTGAACTAATCGTAAATGCATAACAAGCATGTTTGAACTAGATAACTCAGCCTGACAAACAAAACACTTCATGTTCAAGGAGAAACTTCAAGCACTAATGAAGCAACCTTGCCCTGACTTCAGCAACACGAGGACTCTCCTTGACCTTACCAACCTTGATGTTGTACACTGTGGTTTGGATGAAAGTGTACATGTTGTGGAGCAGGGTGTTTGTAGGATGTGCCAAACACAAAATACGCCTTAAAAAGTTCATCAAAAGCAACAAGAGAAGACGTTGACCTGCAAGGTATGCCATGAGATAGGGCTGTGGGCTAGTAGTCATAGCATCGAAGGGCTCTCGAATGTTTGTTCCAGTCTGCGAAGACAAACGAGGAGAAAACTCTAGTTAATAGCCAATTAGTTGTAGAATATGCAAAAAGAGCTAATTCACTACTAGTATTGAATATGAACATTATATGAATATTCATACTCTAATATTAGGTTTTTCATACCACAAAATTCCGCTTGGGATGCGGAAACCTTTCCTGGTCTCTTCCGACCCCTGAGCAGAGGGTAAAATCAGGTGTAGCAGCCGTAAAACCCATGACAGATCGCTGTCCCATTCTGTAACAACACAACTTCACTGTTTTCACACTTCAGTTATGTTGTTTTCTTCACAAAAGACCCCCCACACAGACAGCAGTTCTATATAGATATAGATAGAAGTTCTCCAATTAAAACAGCCACAGGGCTGAGTCAAACCTCAAAAGCTTTGGTCAATATACTGCTACAGAACGTCCTTGTAAATATGTCTCACATCCAGCTTCTTTGTATTATTTTGATATGTAAATGTTCACACATAATGTTGGTATATTTAGTGCAATAGAACACAAAAAGTTGGCTTCCTTGTAGCTTAGCAAAGTCAACATCCAATTCAGTGCCATCCGCAGGAGGATCAGCTGCCAGCAAGAGTCCTTCATTCTCACATGTGGATGGAAGCTTTCTGCATTGTTTGATGATGATCTTTTTCTTGAATGTGACTGGCCACCTTTCCAGAAGCTTGGTTGAGGTATCCTCTTCAAACATTAAATCCTGTTCAACCTGGAGTGGGGTGGTGTTGGTGACCACTTCAGTTATTTGATAGCCAATCAAAAGTTATTGGGTGCTAGTTATTGGAGTATCTCTACAATGTCTTACAAAACAATTCAGTTGTTGACAGTATGTTGCTTGGCTGCTGGGAGTAGAGGATCATGTTGCGGCAATACACAAACTTTTCATTTTCTTCTTGATTGTGTCCTCAGCAGCAGAACGTTTCATCAGTGAGATTGCTTTGTTTCCACATGAAGCTCCATGAAGTGTTTTCTTTATTTTCTGAGCCCAGAAACCTCTGACATTGATGTTGATGTCCAGTATTCCTGAGAATAAAAACTGCTAAAACTGAAACTGCATTTGCCTTTCATCGTGTATAGAAATAAACTGCCTCTCCTTTCAGTTAGCCAATAATAGCATCGCTTTTGCTGATCTCAGGCTCATATAGAGTTGATTGACATCCGAGTGGACCGAACATGTCTAAATAACAACCCACTCTGCAACACATCATGAAGATTCAGGTCTTTTTAGTAACTTTGGAATAAAAGATAGGACAGACAAGTAGTGTCATTAAAACTGTTGACTACATGATGTATAGTACTGACATCTTTCCAAGTAATCACACTGATATAACAGTGCTACGGAACAGTGCAGGGACAATACACACACACACACACACACACACACACACACACACACACACACACACACACACACACACACACACACTATGCCACTAAACTCAGAAAAATAGCATCACAGATGTTCCCTCCTCCACTTAACACTTTACTCAGCAGTTTTTTTTCTTTCATTGAGTTTTAAACGAGCAGCCGCATGGAGGTAAATGCCAGCTCCCACCTGCACCCTCGAATTTCTGCTATTCCAAACACATAACAATAACAGCTTGGCTACTTAGAACCGGCTCGGTACAATCTCATCCCATAATAGAGGCAGGGGTGACAATGGTGATAGATCTGCCCCAGCATATTTAAAAGGCAAAGGAGGGGCCATTATCTGGGAGAGTTTAACTAAAGAGTTCCAGTTAGCTAGAGGCTATCCAGTCACTGCAGAATATATTCATTAATCGTAGCAAAAGCATTTCACAGCCACAATGTAAGAGACGGAAGGGAGGGACGTGAGGCTGTCAGGGTTCCAAAAAACTTATATCAATGTGTATGACTGAACTGGGACACTATTCTATTAATGAAAAGGAAGGAATAGACGTGTTTAAGCATTATTGCCCCATAATGCTGAACGCTATCTGGGATTTATCTTTCTCAACCACTCAAATGGCTCCCCGGGTGCAGAGCACACCCAGATAATGCCAGCAAGGAAGCAGGAAACCAATAATTCTGGCTGTGCTGTGGAGCTCAATTGGATTTACTGTCAAGCTTCTTCATCAGTTTAATAAAGTCCCTCTCACCATCCTTCTATCCCAAATCCCCGGCGTCTGTGTACCTACAACCCCACCAGCCTTAGTTAAGAATGTCACTGAAGGACCTGTCTTTACTGTTACTGTCATTGAAACATATCTTCTCAAGAAAGCATTTTACTTAATGTATTTAATAGGTTTTCTTCTTAACTATTTATTGACCTTAATCTTTTTATTTTTTAATTATTGACTTTTAATTGAATTATTATATGCTCTGTAGCACTCTGAGATTGCTGAAATGTAAAGTGCAATACAAATAAAATGTATTATTATTATTATTATTATTATTATTAATTAGGTCTCATGAAAGTCTTTTTTGAACTGTCTCATGGAAGGAGTTGTAATCATTGTCAGATAAAAGTTTTTCAGTGTTTGTTTCAGATTCGGAAAGGATGGGGAAAGTATGGTACTTTGAATAAAAGTAATATTTGAATGTAATCCGAGAGACTCAGTACTGGGAATAACGGCGTTACTTTTTCAGTAATGAGTAATTAATTTATTACTCTTCCCATCTTAATAACGCTGTTACCGCTACTGCCAAATAATGTGGCGGGTTACTATAACTGAAGCTGTTTTTTCATCAGACCAACTAGATCTCTGAGCCGAGAAGCAAAGACTTTTTTTCACTGTTCTTCCTCGGTTAGTGGGCCGTGCACGAGACAAGCGCATAAATGCTGACGATTGGCTGAGGTTGAGGAAACTTTCATGGTAAGCCAATCAGATGTAGAGTTGGGCGGGTGTTCAAAAGCACTCATAGTCGGACACACAACGAACACCACAAGAGAGTCAGTCAACGAGAGACAGTAATGGCGAGCCCAAATAATCCAAAGGTAGCCTTCACTAAATGGAAGTGAAGCCATTACTTTTCCCTCCAAGAAATTAAAGGTTTCTGTTAATAATGTATTGTTTTAAGTGTCCATTTCATTATAATATTCAGATGTACTTTAAAGTAACGCAATAGTTACTTCTATAACTTGTAACTGAGTAACTACTTTAGTTACTTTTTGGAAGCAGTAACTAGTAACTGTAACTAATTATTTTTTTAAAGTAACTTTCCCGACACGGGTGAGATTACATGATAGATACTGTATTTGGGCATTTTTCAGATTAAGGGCCAAATTGGGATTGCTACAATTTAAATAATTAAAATTCCAAATTTGACTAAATGGTATACATCAAATTATCAATCATTTAGTCAGGAGTGAGACCATGAAATAAGGAAATTTGTAGGGGAATTTAATACATTTTTGCCATTTTGTTAACTATGTCAAGTAAATGACATAGTCATCATCAAATATATGTAAAAAAAAACATGTTGTGGTTTCACATGGAATATATTTTATCTTGAACTTAATGGGATTGCTGATTTTTACTTGCAAGATGAAGTATCTAATTATCTAATTCATCGATCTTGCCAGGATTGTAATATAAGCTTATTTTAAGTAAATGCCATATATCAAAACTGTTTTTAATACAGTGATCATTTAGACTGTCTAACATTGTCAAAAATATATAATTGCCGGATGTTTTTGGAATTTATACAAAATTATTGGCAAAAATATGTATGTGATGGTGATGACATTGTAGTTCTGGTAATGGCAGTTTTGTTGCGGTGACAACAAATCACTGACCGTTACCTATTGTAATTCAAGAACCTAAGTGACTTCCGACCAACAACAAAAAAACAGCTAGTCAACATCAAAACATAGTTTAATCTGATTATGGAAGACCAAACATAACTGTGTTCCTTGGGAACAGGATTGGTTAATTATAGTCTAAACAGACTATTTAATCATTTTATAGCAATGTTGAATAAAAAAAAAAAAAACTGAAACAGAAGGGCAGTTAAGAACAGGTAAAATGCTGAAATAACACAATATTCATGTAAAGTATCCCAACCAACCAGAATCTAATCTGAAATTTTACTTTTTGTAAAGCAATTGCTTAAAACCTCTTCCACAAAACCATCCTCTCAGCCATCATGGACAACACTTTATTCCACACAGAGACATCGAGCATCATGTGCCTCTTGGTGACTGGTTTTGGCTCTGGCACGAGCCCCAGGAAATCTTCATGCCTGTGCCACAGGATGTCGTCTTTCAGAGTCCAAAAAAAATAGTTAACCGCTATGATACACATTTTTTTCAAGTGGACACCCGGGTAAGCCTCCCCATCGTAACAGACCCCGCATTATTCTCCCATCAAAGACATGGTTATTTCAGGCGTTGTACTGAGCATCCATCCATTGGCATGGCTCTGTCTTCATAGTGGTTTTCTTTTTTTCTGTGCTTTGTTGAGGACCACACACTCAGCAACAAAGCAGAGGCAATCTTCAGGAGTTTAGGATTAACTAGTTGATGTGGCCGGACTTGGTGGTCAAAGTCTACACAAAGCACAACAGTAATTATAATTTCACACAACAAAATAAGAAAGAAAACTGGTGTAACTGGTGTACTGCTGGTGTGGTGTGTGCTAAAGCTTACCTGGTGGATTTTCACTGTACCACATACAGTTTCAAGCTGGTCTGGTATAGCTCTGTCATTTTCTCATTTTCTGTGATGCAGAAGAGCTTGATTTTTGACTTCTCTTCTATCAGCTTCTCAAAGAACATCCTCCCATCTGGAATGTCTGTTCCACCTGCAACAAGACCATCTGCCCTCCGTTTTAAGGCTGCGCCAACTCCATCAGCTGCACACTTTCCATGACCTTCCTCTAGGAAATTCCATGTGTCTTTGTAAATCCTAGCGGAAATGGAACAGAGATCAGACAGAAGAAGTATTTCTTTGAATGATACTGCGTCATTGGTCCATCACTTTTCATGTGTCGTGTGTTCAGAGACGGGATGAGCTCTCTGAAGTGAGAGTACGGGGATCACATGTGTCCATATAGCTGGGCATCATGTTCCATCAAAGTGAACACTGAATAGAAAGATTAAGCACCATCAACCGTATAAGAAACTTTCCATTCCCCACGGGAAAGCTAGTGTTAGTTTAGATAACAGCTCATTCAGCTAACCACTAGCTGAGACAGCATGTACAAGACCCTCAAAACTGAAAATAACAATTAGTCAGTTCTACTTTACTTGTGCTCATTTAAAATACAATCACTCAATACTTGTCTTTATTACTACTGTAAAGTCTTAATTTATCTGTAGCCTTCTTTTTCCACTGTTTAATTTGAGTAACGTTAATTTAGACTGAATCAAGCTGTCAGCTAGTGGTTGGCCAAAATAGCTGGTAGCTAAACTAGCATCAACTTCCCGGTGGAGGCTAACTGTTCTCTTAGCTAATACAAGAAAAAAAAGTCGTCCATGTTATGCCCGCTTTTCAAGATTTGAGCTATGTTTCTTGGAAGACCTGTTTGTGATTACAACCTCCTTTCTAAGTTGTGCTTCTGGTGAATACAGTTGTACTTCTTTAGAGTTTTCACAGTGTACGACTTCCATCAATTGGACCTCTTCCTGGTTTCCCATTGTGCAAAAGAGATGAAATATTCAGATTATGTTCACCTAGATAGTGAGATTTATTTATTTTGCAATTCTGTCAACCATCAACCAGTATGACAAATGTTCTATTTGGTCATTGTTGTGAAACAATGATCAAATAGAACAATTACGATTAATTCATTAATTACGATTACGATTGTTTTGTGGTTTGAGTCCTACCATCTACGGGCTTGACCTCTGTGAGTAGAATCTGAAAGCAGTGGCGAGCTTGGAAAACAAAGCGACATGAAGCAGGGTTCAGTTCCCAATGTTCTAAAGGTTTAATAAGACACACAAGCATAAACAGCACATATGTTCTAACAATCGCTACATTCATTAAGTCACATTTAGTAACATAAGAAAGAGCGTCAGGGTGGGCAGAAAGATTGTCTCAAAGCTCTGATCAATCTTTAGGAAGGAAAACAGAGTTACAATTTATGACACAAATAAACGGTTGAGAACGACTTTCCTCAGAGTTCTCACAGAATGGAATGTGGAATGTAACATGTTAGGCTAACGATATATCCATTAGCTAAAATCAGCCATTAACAATGGCCCGGCCCCTGGATCAGTCATGCTCCATTGGTAAGGATAAGTACTGTTTGTGTTTCTCTGAACTTATTGATTCATTACTGTTGTGCTAGATCCACACACAAAAAAGCATGAAGAGGAAAAATATCTTCAACAAATCTACAAAAAGTCATTCAAATGTGTTGCATCCTGGCTTCGTAAACTACACAAACTGTGGTAAATCCTGTTTCTATTTCTGTCTGTTTCATCTTGTTAATCAACTGCAATGATCAATAGCGTGGCAGACCTTCTTTTAATTCGACATCAAGTTTCCAAGGGGACTATATATCAGTGTAATCAACTTGGAAGAGAAGCCGACAGAGAACAGAGGGAAGGCCGCCTCTCCTTAATGTTAATGAATCAGGCAAGTTGCTTGTAACACATCACAGCGTAATTAAATGATACGGGCCAAGCATCGACGAGGACAGGGTATGTAAGATGTACTACTTAATGTGACCAGGCAAATCCAAGCGCCGTATTGATCAACCGCTTAATGTTCTCAGGCTCAGTCTCAACCCTCGACCTCCATTTCATTTTCCAGTCATTACCGTCGGCTAGCAGGATTTAGTGCAGCTGCAGGCAATACGATGATACACCCAGAGATGGGAAAAAAAGCAAATAAAAGAGAAAGGGTAAAAAATCAGAGGTATGTTGTCACCTTTATCCTTCTCCTCCCAGGTTCAAATCAATGAGCTTTGCTAATGGCTAAATGCTAAATATACCTTTCTACTGCCGTCAAGAGAGCATTTCATCCCGGCCCCGTTCCATCAGGCCAGGCCTCCAAAGCAGCTAGGTCGACAGACACTTCGGAGCCCCCGGGCAGATACATATTGAAAGTCCATGATTTGGGTTGGTGGAGGGCACAAGATGGAAGGTTTAGGGCTGAGGGTATGGGGGAGAGAGACAAGAAAGGAAAGGTATTGATTTGTACTCCCATTTAGAAAGTTCAACTACAGTGACTTCTTGGCTCTGCATGGAACAATATGATGAGTGGAGATCAATGAGGGGTCAGAAAGGGAGCTACTTTTAAGAGAGACTAAGGAGACAACTGTGTGTGTGTGTGTGTGTGTGTGTGTGTGTGTGTGTGTGTGTGTGTGTGTGTGTGTGTGTGTGTGTGTGTGTGCTTGTACACAGGTAAGAGCACTGAGTCCTGAGAGAGTTACTAAGCTAAATTCATTAATTTCACTAGTCTTTCTCATCAATAGAAGTTGGATTACTTAAGGCCCACCAGGGGCAAGTCCAAGGGACCCCGAAGTAGCTATTATTCACTGGACAGTACTCTGCTACTACTAGAGTAGCATCCACATTCACTTCAAATATATTTTTTTAATATTTTCCCAACTAAGAATTTATTGTTTTGTATAGTTGAATAGTTGATTGGTCAAGTCCTGCCTATCGTCAACTGATCGACCATGTTGTCAGTTGTATTTTTGCCCACACTGTTTAAAGCTATAGTCTGTAGTTTCTGTCTCCCCCATGAGGAAGTGTAAGTAACGACAGCAACACTGTAAGCGCAGCCACGTGATACAAGCCTAACGTGACCGCTAGTAAACAAGGACGACACAGAGAATTAAAAAAAAACTAATTATCTTCACTTGATTTTCTGCATATGAAAGTCGCTGAACAACACAAGTTTCTGAACATAGCCATACTGAGAAATACAGAGAGAGTTGTGTGGAGCTGATAGGCTCAATTAGCTTTTTATGAACTCATTTGGCGATGGCTTGAATTTAACGGACATGCATTAATATCAAAAAGTGCATCCTTAATCAACATCATTAATACTTCAGAAATCATGATGATTCAAATACCTTAAGTGATGCATTAATTAAGGTATGGTTCCTGCATTAAAGGTGCTCTAAGTAATGTTGGGTTACTTTACTTCTTGTTGACGTTCAAAGTATTTATAAACAAAACAAGACTAGCTCGCCCCTCCCTCTCCCTTCTGTGCTTCCACACACTAACCCCCCCAACCCCCAAATCCTTCTCTTTGGTTATTGGCTGGAACACTGGAACACTGGTCGTGTACGATTCGTGGTGCAGGTGGACAAAGTTTGTTTTTGTTGCTGTTTGTAGACCCTGGGCTGTCTACAGAGACCACGTTTTTTACAGTGTGTTCTGGGGACAGGCAGCTAGCAGATAGCGAGGAGATATTTTTTACAGTGTGTTCTGGGGACAGGCAGCTAGCAGATAGCGAGGAGATGTTTCTACAGTGTGTTCTGGGGACAGACAGCTAGCAGATAGCGAGGAGATGTTTCTACAGTGTGTTCTGGGGACAGGCAGCTAGCAGATAGTGAGGAGAGGTTTTTTACAGTGTGTTCTGGGGACAGGCAGCTAGCGGTTAGTGAGGAGATGTTTTTTACAGTGTGTTCTGGGGACAGACACCTAGCAGATAGTGAGGAGATGTTTGCTGTATGTGAGAACAAATGGTGTAGCCTAAAACAGGCGTGACATTGCTTAGAGCACCTTTAAGTCATGCCTGAGATACTGCTAATCCTTGTATATTACTAATAGTTCATGAAGTCATCTTTTTACATTAATGAAGTCATGCATGGATTCATAATAATTCATGTACCAATATTATAAAATGTTACCCCAAACTGAGTGCACTTTAATATATTTAAATATTTTCGTTATTGTGATATTCAACAATGCTATCACATATCGTATATTTTCCTCATATTGTGCAGCCCTAAGAGAAATGTTCAGAGAGACGCTTCAATGAAAATGTGTCCCCCAAACAATACAGATGAATAGCCCTGCTGTAAGCGTTGTGCAGTCCCATTTACCTGGGCTTAGCTGTGAACATCCTTTTTCATATTCAGTGTAAAGAGCCATTACCCCTCCCACTGCTAACTTGTGATCACAAAACATTAGGACATACATTTTTAGATTGCAAATGTCTTATATAACACTGTGGAGCAGATACAGTTACCTAAGCCTTAACAGAATCGCCTGAAGTGCAGCACACTTCTAAAACTGATTTTTTTTTCAACTTGCACAACTT
Organism: Etheostoma spectabile; assembly: GCF_008692095.1. NCBI lineage: Eukaryota > Metazoa > Chordata > Actinopteri > Perciformes > Percidae > Etheostoma > Etheostoma spectabile. The sequence continues at coordinate 21,221,896 of NC_045752.1, forward strand.
TTTTTTAATGTGCAATCTTGAAATACATTTTACTTAGCTGAAGCCTTGCTGAATATAAAAAAAATAAAAAAAACATGGTGCTTTGAAAATACTCAAATTCACAACCATATCAGACAATGCAAAAACTCATCTCTGTGTCTGAAAGCACCTAACCCCAGACGGTTAACTATGTGTAGTACAATTAGTTTGCAGTAGTTGGATGATAGTTTAACTACATTCAAATCTCAATGGCTTTATCAGTAAACTACTTTTGGTCATGTAGTTAATAACAAACTACACATTTCCCATATTTTAGTATTTTCCTGATTCCACATCAACAACACACTACACCCTGGTCCCTCCTTAATCACACCCACGGGTATGCTTGATTCAAGTTTTCATTCTCAAGAGATCAAACACACCCAGCACATGGGCGGAAAGATTTGATATAAAGGTGTGTTTACATGCAGACATTTCAGTGTTTTAAAATGTGGGCTGATTGCGGAGCCCGGTGATGTATTGTGCATGTACAGAGAAACAAATCTACAGAGAAACAAGAGAAAATGTTGGTGCTTGTGTTTACATGATGCAGTGTTAAAATGTAGACTAGTATTAAAGACCACTGATGTATTTTGCATGTCTGTTCAAGATAATAAAGAAACAAAAGAGAACGTTTTTTTGTGTTTTGAAAAAAGTCCTTGTGACCGAAATTTTGACCTACGTGTGGAATTTTCTTGATTTTTGAAAAGGAAACATTTATTACAGTAAACATAGATGTTGTTGGGCGCCCAGATAGCTCAGTTGGTAGAGCAGGCCCCCATATATAGAGGTTTACTCCTCAACGCAGCGAGCCCGGGACTCACACATTCATACTGTTAAGAAATATAATATATTAATAATTAATATATTATTGATGAGCAGGTGAGAGACTAGAGTCCAATGAAGAATTAATAAAAGGTTTAATGAAACAGAACGATGAAAATGACATGACAAAGACAAATGTTTCACTGCAGCTGTCAGCGGACTGAATAACATGCCTCCTCTTCATCAATCAGTCCCGAATCATTGTAAATTTCAGAATTATATTCCCTGGACATGGGGGCGGTTCTATTTCACTAGGTTTATTTAAACCCATTCTCATTGGTGTGTCGTTGGCATGGCGACATGTTGACCGCATCTCAGTGGCCTCTTCGCTGTCCAATGAGTGAGGACATGGCTCTAAACTCTGCCCCTTTGGGATCAGTTTTGGTCACAGATCAAAAAGATTCTAGCGTGAAGATGTCAAATCTTTACATGTCTGCAGGGATAACATTTTATTTGTCCTCATCTTGTCTAAGACAACAGGGGGTTGGAGACAGAAGGTTATTTCCTGCTGTGTGGCAGAAGGTTTCTATCAATATGTTAAAGGTTTGGTTTTGATCTAATCTATCTGGCAGAGACAGAGGAAGAGAGGGGGGTGAGTAAGAGACAAAAGGACTTATCTTGACCTACTCTTCAGAGACCAAGAGTGAGAATAAAAACAGCACAATATGGAGTTAGACCTTAACAGGTATTAAAATCAATCATATATTTCTAACCTGGCTGCAGCATAGATAAAACAGAAATACATTGTTTTGATAACATAAGCAATGTTTTAACCTATTAAACCCCAAAAATACATATCAGCAATATGGTGTTTCCAAGGCAGCTGTCATGCCTGTCTTTGGATTTTGGGAGGAAGACAATGTTGACTCCACTCAGAAAGAACACAGTCAATGGATACAACCCTACGGCAGTGCCAAGCCAGAAGACCGTAACTCAGTGTTGGTCAAAAATTAGCTTTTGTCATTTTTTGGAACATTAAAGTTCTGCTTTATCATGTGGACATATATTTTGAGTCAAATGTATTGTTTTTGGGAGAAGATTCTGTGTTATCTTTGCCGTGACTTCAAAAGCCGTAGAGAAGCCAAGGCAAAGTTGGCTTTGTTTCATGGCGCTTCAGAATGCTAAAAAAAAAGGTACTCTGCCTTTGTTTAGCTGCCCATCAAAGCATGTGTGTGTTTACTTGTTTGTGTGTTTTTGTTTTTTGCTTTTATTGAAGAAAACGCTGCTGCTGTAATGACGAAATTTCCCCGTTGTGGGATGGATAAAGTATACTGTAATCTAATCTAAAAACAAAAGTTACTCTTTGCCATGCTGGCAAAGTTACAGGCGAGCTAATCCATAGCTATACAGTTAGTATATAGACAGTATATGTATCAATTATCGATCTCACAACACAACTTTTTACCTGAAGACAATAGCGTTGTGGAGAGTGAAACGGGAGACTAGAAAAAGGCGTTCAGGTGGTGTTTTGTTGGGATGGCTACAGAAAATTACAATAATAGGCTCCTGTTATCTAAAAGATTTTCAACGTAATGACTCAATATCTAAATGATTTTGACAATGTGGATGAGGTCGCTAAAATTGATCCGTAAATCCTTAGTCATTTGAGCCAGATTATAGGCTATATCTACCTCCCCCCCCCCCACCCCCGTTGTCAGATAGTCTGGTAGACCTGTTGCAGATCTAACGTTAAGTCACACTGGACACAAAACCCTGTTGAACCAGACAAAATGCCCTGCAGTATCAAGCACAATTTGTTTGGATACAAGCGTTACATTTTTGGAAGATAGACGAGGTTCTGAACACACACACACACACAAATACATTTACATACACACACACACACACACCGGACTGGGAAACATACCGCTATGCTTGTTACTGTAAGTAGGCTTCAATAAAACGTAACTGTAAATAGCCTATCAAGACCCACTCATCTGTCTAAAGGCATTACACATGTAGGAAGTGATATATTTCAATCTGATCTGTCTGGGCACTCCACTCTGGTCCACCGCGCTGTGTACACACACACACACAGCTCTACTCTAACCTGCTCTATAATATCTACATTTTGGCAAACAAGCTAAAACAAAAGCTATCTGTCGGTTTGTAGTCTTACTGTTCATCTTAGTTTGCCACAAATCTTGAATAATGGACAAATTCTTGTAAACTTAACTGCTGACTCAACTAACCATCCTCTCTGCTGGATCATGTATGGATGTATTATAAGACCAAAACAAACCAATGTGGCTACTTAATATGCACGTGAATGCCGCCGTCTTTATGTTCACATCGTCATTCTTGATGATGATGCTGGTTGTATTCTGGCCCTCTGCAAAATGCAATCGATGACCCCTGAACCTAGGAGTAGGTATAAATTAAGAAAATTTGCACAATAATGTGGTATTGGGCCTAGGCCCAAATATTATGGTATATTCACTCACTGACCACAATATGAGGAATACCAGTTATACCATAACATATGATGAAAAATAGTATTGTTTTTCTATACAACAATAGTGAATAGGGTAATACAATACAGTATGCATTATACTCTACTGTATTGTACATCCTATATAAGTATAGGTGGTATGGGAGTTGAAAAAGCCACTTTGTGAACTTCATATACGAATTAATTACTTCTCATTTAAATTATTTTATATTTGTTGATAATATGCTAAGCATAATTCTGCCATGACTAGATTTTAAGTAGATTCAGAAACCAAGGGAGTGACAAAATAAAAATGAATGCCTTTTGCCCTTGTGTGACCCCTTCTACGTACAGTAATTTGCAAATAAGGGTCAAAGGTCAAGTTTGACTTTAAGATTTTTTTGTAGATAAATACCTGAATTTAAAAAAACAAAGTATTGCCAAGTTTTCAATATCTTGCCTACAACTCATTTGGCTTGACAACAACAAAAATGTAAAGACATTTCTTTCAGTTCTACACTCTGCCGAGTTAAGGCCTCTTAGCTTGTGGGGCAGCCTAGACCTTCTTGCTGTGTGGCGTCAGTGTTTTTATCCACCATGGCCATCAGTTTTAGCTAAACTATGGTGGTGTCCACCTGGTTGCAGTGCCGTTACATCATCTATAGAGATGGAATAATAATATCATAACATTAAGATGTTGCAGTGACATGCCTAAATTAAAAGTATGGTCACACTTCTCCAGAGGCCTCTTGCACTAAAGTAAGGCTTCAATAAAGGCATTAAATTAGTAATATAATGAAATGCAAACAGGCGGATGAGATCTTGCTGTGCTCAATGGAAACATGTAAGGTGATGTGAACTCCCTTTGCCTGGCTTGTGGAAAAGAGAAGGAAACAGAAACCGGATCCAATCTTCTGGACAATTATCCTCCAATATGTATTTTAGCACAGGAACAGTTCCCAAACCAGAAACGACTGATGCAGGAAGAAGAGGTGAGAATATCGTCTCCTTTCTGCCACAATGTTGCAGCACTCATTCTGATAGAGTGGAAGCTGTGAGAGAGGTCATGTCATCCAGATGCAACATACACAGAGAGTAACAGAAAGAAAAGACAAGTAAAGATTCAAATTATGAGGGCAGGATGATGTAACCAGTGTCATTCTAAAAGAATCGTTGTGTTTTGTTTATAGTTATAGGCAATTATTCCAATCAGCTATAATATTGTGCTCACAAAGGTAATTGCTGGAATCTGGGAACATAGCAACTTACCATAAAAGAAGTCCGACAATCAGAAAGGTTCCAAACAACGGTAACGTTTGTTGTCTAGGCTCTGAATTTGTCATTGCCTGTTCTGCTGTGCTTGCGCTTCCTTCTAGGGAAATGTTGGAAGAAATGTTAGCATAGCTTTTCAGGTTAGCGGTGTGGCAGCAGGCACACAGCAACATAATGAGGAGTGAGGCTCCAAAACAACCATTGCAGTTGTTTCTTTTGTAATTGTTGAGTGTTTTTGGCCACTATCACTACCATTATGTATGTGTTGGTCAGTTTGGTCTGCTTGACAATCCCATTTTGCAGCAATAAAATTGAAGTGATATGAAAAAACAGAGAAATTTATCTTTTTAGATAAAACAAATGTTGGCAAAGTTTCCTTTTGGGACGTCATTTGAAATTGGTATACATTTGAAGTTGGAAAAATTTGGTCGTGAACCAAAGTAGATAGATAAAATAGATTAAAAAAAACTGACTTGATGATGGTGTTAGATGAAATATTTAGGGATCACCAAAGTGATTATAATTCAACCTGAGGGGGGGCATGAATTATTTAAACCGTTTTGATCTTTGGGGAGCAGAGGTCATTCATGAACGTTCTCCAGCTGGTTTAGAGTTGGGCATGAATGTCTGGTACAAATGTCAGAACAATCCATCATCCAATTGTTGTTCACTCAAATTCACAAATGTCAACCTTAAGGTGCTGCTAAACAAAAAGTCAGGGTAGTTCAATGGAAAAGATCAGGGGATCACCAAATTCATTAGGATTCATTGTATGAACACCTTGATTATCTAAACCAAATGTCATGGCTGTTCATCCAGTTTTTTTCAAACCTATTTTAGTCGGGACCAAAGTGGGTCACACACTGACCAACTGGCATTGCCATTCCCAGAGCTTTGCTGCCAACATGGCTACATATGATGAAACTCTGTCCTGTGCATATTTGGAAATTAACTAAAGTAGGGTACATGAGTGTAGGTGTCAGGGGCTATAGCCCTGTATTTAGCTAGCTGGGTGGTACCCTTTATACTATAGATGTACCAGTCTGACCTTCTGGTTTGGGATGTCGGCCAATACCGTCCTGATTAGGTTGATCAAGTAATAATAATAATAATGTATACTTTAATAATCCCACAAGGAGAAATCACAATGTTTTTACTCTGTTATTACACACAGGCCTGAACTACACACCCATACTCAGTACCAATACATGCACTAAATGGACAGATATCAGAGTTTGGTCCATATGAGGACTTGAACCAGCAACCCTCCGGTTCCAAACCCAACTCCCTACTCACAGAGCGACGGCCACCCACGCAGTATCGGTCAGATGTGACAATTCACATCAAATACAGCTTCTTCATCAATGTTATGTGTGTTCTCCCTATCCGACTCATTCATCATTTGGGGCCGTAAATATTGCTTGCCTACTTAGGTCAAAGTGTCTCACAATCTTTGGTATATCTTCATCAATCAGAACAAAGTTAACTTTGCAGTTGCAGGTAAATCTCTGAACCAGGCGAGGGCCTCCGGTGTAGTCGAGTTGTAACCCACTTAAACAGCCTTCAGAGATTTTATCTGCATTGTTGACAACATAAATACTATTGATAGAATTCTCAATATGTAGCGGATTTATAGGAATATGTTAACAAACTGAAACTCTTTTTTAATAGAAGTCTAAAAAGTCCACCTTGTGGCCTTGGGTGTTCTCTATTTGGCTTTCACTCTTGTTACAGGGTTACACAGCAATGTTACACTGACTATAATATGTTTAATTTGCCCATCTTTCCACAAAACCAGCCACCTGTGAGTCCAGCTCTGGTTCGCTCATAACAACACTGTGTGAACCGTAAATTAAACGAGCACCAAACAGCACAAAAGTCAACATTACAGTAATAATAATAACAATAAAAATACTACACAACAAACTATAAATATGTATCTCTGATTTACAGTGTCTGTGCCTGAAAGAGCATTTTATAAGTTGATTTTGAAACATCGGCCAAATTGTTATTTTAAAATACAACTTATTTTAAACTACAAAACGTGATGTATTTTGTAAGAGTTTTATTTAAAATAGTTACAGTGAAACGGCTTGGTTGGGACTTAGACATAATCATGTTTAAAAATCTCCAGTTAGTTTTTAGCATTGACAAGTGGAGCCCTATTAAATCGGTCTCATAGCTTTTTTTTTAATTCTCAGTTTCGCGATTCTGTCCGTGATGAAACTTTTGGGCTCTACATTAATGCTGCCATCAGTCTGTGACTGGCTCCAAACGGGTTCTAGTCAAAGAAAACAAACACTTGCCACGGGGCCTATCAACTTTTAGGGGGAAACCTTGGTATTAGTGGTCCAAATAGTTACCTTGTTCCATTCAGACAACCGCACCCCCGTTGATATCCTGAATAAAGGTCGCTGGCAATCACTTTCCACCATTAAAATCATCTGCAGACCGACCTGATCAAAGCCCAACCAGTTTCTACCCACAAGCCATCTCTCTGATGAACAGCTGACTTCTGACCCACAGTGTCAGGTTCAGTTCTGGTCAATAACACTGTAACACTGTCTCTACAGCACCTGTATTATTCCACTTATTTAGTATTACTCATCATTCCCACTCTTGCATCTCAATTATATATTTTATTATTTATTCATCATTCTCATTTCCTATTTTTCAGAACTGTTCATATATTCATACTGTTCATACTGTTCATGTTGTAATATAATAACATAATACTATTTTATCCCAGTACCCTTGCACTACGCACATTTAAATAATTGTATTGATCTCTTCATTGCACTCATGCCTCTATATTGTTTCTGTTTAGAGTATGTATATATTGTGTATATATTAGTGTGTATATTTCTGTTTTGGTTGATATGTATGTGTAAGCACAGTGTGAGTAACAATGCTCCAAAGACAAATTCCTCGTATGTGTCCTCATACCTGGCGAATAAAGCTGATTCTGATTCTGATTCTGAACTCCAATTCATCATCTGCACCGTCCCCGTTCCAGACTACAAAACTCTGTTCGACAATGGACCCCCCCCCCATCCCTTTCCTTAACTCCTTTTCATCACTGTCCTTAACCCTATTCATCACTCCGAACACAACCCTCATCATATCCTTCCTGTATCCTACATCGCTATTTTTAATAAAATCAATTTTATATACCTCTCAAAGGCGTGGTCTTGTTAGTGACTTAGTACTTCATCAAATTAACAAAACCACACAGACATGCATTGAACCTGGAGGTTTTGGGGGTCCAATTATCAGTCTAGATATTCTGATAATCTTGAAATTCTGGTGGTCAATGATATTTAGATTAAGGGACTAAAATCTAGGGCTGGGCGATATGGAAAAAAATCAAATATCACAATATTTTTGACCAAATACCTTGATATTGATACTGCAACGATATTGTAGTGTTGACTATAGGTGCTTTTTAAAAATATCTACGTAATTAAACTTTTGATAAATAATTCAGTGAAGTGGACATAATGACTAAGTGGGTAAAGACATAACAGTTACAACTGTCTGGTAAGTTCACAAAATCACGTAACTTTACTGTAATGCAGCCTTTAAAACCAGGAAAAAACAACACTTATGCAATATTAGTATATTACAATATCATAGTGATATATTGCCCAGCTCTACTATAATCCACAGCTGATTTTTGTGCAGGGAAACAGCAGTCCGGTAAACGGGATATGCTTACTTTGGCATTCTTCACCCAGATTTCAAAAGAGGTGAACTGTGTATTAGTGACGGTCATTCTGCAGAGCATTGTAATTCGTCACAGAAATCACCCTTCATGCAAGATTAATTTCCCTCTGAAGACCCGCGCTATGAAAGGTTATAAATTGACTTTAATATTAACTAGCCTTGCCTTAAGGATATGAAGCTCATTCTAGTTGGTACACTTTCACATTTCCCCCCACTCTCACTCTGTCTTACTCTCCGTTTTTTTCTCTCTCTTGCCCTCTCTCCTCTCTCTGAGCATGCATCACAGAGGCGTGCAGGCATTAACGTAATAGAATGTGATAACAAATCCAAATTATACTGCAGAAAAAGTGCTTTCATTTGTCTAACAGTCGCCAAGCGGGAGCTCTAAAATGAAAAAAGTAAAGCGATTTTTTTTTTTCTTCTGCCGAGTGTATGTGTGTGTGAAAAATAGATCATTATGAAAATCCATGTGTAGCTTTTTTCCTTCGAGTAGATTTATAATTTTGTGTCCCCCTCTGTCAGCCGTTATTGCTTCAAACAAAGACAAAAGAGGATGCATAAGAATGAAGAGGTTTTTTTTCTCTCTCTTTGACTGTCAGGACTTATATTTCTGTGCTGTCTGTTTCCGCTCCACATGTGGTGAAAGTCTATCACTGCTTCTCCGAGCTTCTGAATGGCTTCTGCCTGGACTAAATACAGAGCTTAGTTATGTTTTTGAAGTCTCTTCATGTGTCTCCCTAGACAGAGCACATCAGCCGACCGGAACTCCAAATCCATCGCTGTGTGTGAAAAATGATTAGAGAAAATGAACTTACAGTGCATTTAATTATTTTCATGCTCTCTTTGCCTACTTGGCTGGGCTCCCGCAGCCAAAGCCAGCAGAATACCTGGAGTCTCTTCTTGAGCGGAGACACACATCAATCAGACAAACACCGCAGAGCGGGAACTTTCACTATTTTGGGATAAACTTGTTGAGGGACACACACTCTGCTACGTTCCCTAACGTTACTCTGGCCCCTTTTTTGAAGACAGCTGCCTTGTGTCTGTGTTGCAGGTCTGCCACGCCATTTCTGAGTGCCATCCACACCTATACTTCATCTGGTCATCAGTGGAGCTGCACATTAAAGTGTGTTCCATTTGTACTTGGGAGTCAAATTTCCCGAAGTCAAAGTCGGAAACACTTGTCACAGAGCTGCGTGTCATCCCGCTGCTGTTAGTGAAACTAGTTTGGAAGTGTGGAATCTGATGTAGATTAAAACTCTTGCAAGATTTGAAGGTGTGGAGTTCACTCCTACTGGCAGTAAAAAACATGCACAGACACTCATACAAACATTCAAAACTAATCAGTGTGCCGCTATTAAAAAGCTATTGCAGCCCATCTGAATGTCAGCGTTTTTCTTTTCTGCTCTCATTTGTCAGGCTGATGGGAACACAGGAAGGAGGCACTGTTGCCATTCATCCAGAGCCACTCTTATTGGCTCTTCAGCATGGCAACAGAAAGTCTCCTACTACCTGGATGAAATGAATCACATTGCTGGGTGGCTAAGCACTGCAGCAATACTCTCATTGTGTTTTCTTCCAAGTAACTTGCAAGGTAGAGATGTACAGTTTTGGGCAGCAGAAATACTGTAATGTTGTTATGGTTAACAAGCTACAAACAGCTGTGTATTTATAATTCAGACACAGAGCCACATAAGCGTTCTTTTGAAGTTGTGTGTGTCTAATTATTACTCTGCTTTTAGCTCTGTTTTGGTCTCCACCAACCATATAAAATATCTGGCTCTTTAGCTACTCAACATGATCACTACAAATCAAGTTTGTAGATGAAGGTGTTTTATTTGTTCACTTGATAGTTAATTTGACAGACAGTAGTAGTTAACATGGTGTATTTTGTAAAAACAACAAATTATTGTACAAAAACAAACGTAAAGAAAATAATTTGCAGTTTTACAGAAAGTTAGCCACGTCAGACTTCCTGTAGTCTTGTTAGAACTGTGAGGTTGCAATGCTTTTACCATTAAACAAGATCTTTGCCATTTGAAATAAGTTCATAATTGTGTTCAGTTCAAAAATACATATATTAAGTATATGTTACAAATGAATAAAAAATCATAACAAGGTGGGTGAAGTAACCTTATTCATAGTATGGCACACTAGATTTACAATGCCGGGATAAAGCCATCTGGCGCGTCTGTCCCCTTTCGACATCGCCACTATCTTTTATGGGAACGCACTATTGCTGCACCCAGAGGAGCGGTTCCGTAATATTAAGCCTCGACCCCCCCTCTGGCCATCCTAGCTGTGGCTAATATTTTCATACAGATTTGACCTTACCTTTATCCCCAAATAGGATATATTTTTCATGTGCAATGATAAATAAAATGTAAATTAACACTGAATGAGTGTACTTGTGCATGTGTATTGTATTTTTTTCAAACCAAATCTATGGAGGTTGGTGGTATGTTACATTTGTGCTTAATACATTTGGGACTGCTAAAATGGCATGTGGCCCCATCCCAGCCACTCCACTTAAAATGGTCTAGAACTGCCACTGGCACCCAGGGCTTACTGTCACCAAGGAAAGTTGTGATTGGTTTAAGGAAATACAAACAAGCCAGAGCGTTTTTTTCCCTTATCCAATAAAGCAGATGTAAAAAGACTATACTCCTGCAAAGACACAGCACTGTCGAGATATCCCAAACCATCATATTTCTTTGTTCAGCAGGTTTGATGAGAAAATAAATATTGACTTCCTCTGAGTGAAACTATACCCGACTGAATCCTAGCAGCAGCAAGAGGCTCAGCAGGAAGTGGAATAAAGCTCTCAGGGCTCTACGGAACAATGGCCGACCGCAACGTATCACTCAGACACATGGAATACACACTGATTTGACTGAACATGATTGCTGACTTATTTCAGTGTAACTGGTCAACTGATTCTAACTGGGTGGACTGCTTCATTTTTTGTTGTTGGTTTAACAAGTTCTCCGAATTAAATGACAAAATACGTCATTTGTCCCTGTCTTCAAACAACTTAATTAGATTTCGGGTTGAAACATGGAATTAGTGACGGTTATGGAAACATAGTGCTTTGGTTAAAATAGTCTATATTAACTACGTTTTGATTTTGTCCGGAGGTCCGTCACTTCGTGCTTTCTTTGCGCATTTTAAACTCTGGTGGATTTCTCTGGTGGACTATGGTTAACTGCTCCTCAGATCTCTGCAGGGTAAATCCAGACAGCAAGCTAGACTTTCTGTCCAATCTGAGTTTCTGTTGCACGACTAAAACAACTTTTGAACGTACATGTTCCACCAAAACAAGTTCCTTCCTGAGGCTATTTTACAGACAAGCGCCGCCCAAGACAATTGTGATTGGTGTACAGAAATGGCAATGAACCAGAGCATGTTTTTCTCCCATACTAGAATTCTGTGTGGACGGAAGGTCTGTCAATGCATGACTTATCAGTAGGAAACAGGCAAGTGGTCTCTTGTGTTGAAGTCCAATGTTTTGTTGACCCTTCCTTCCAGCCCAATCTCCTTCCCAACAGCCAATAGCGGGTGTTTCCACTTGAATATGATGGCCAAATGAAGTGTCGTGATGCTTCGTGAACCATTTTCTTTATTTTCTGGGTCCACTAAATAGCGCTCTTGAACACTTTGTTAAACTGAGAGTGCCACCAAGTGGGTTCATAAAATAAAGAAAATGCTTTACAAAGCTTTGTAACGCTTCATTTGGCCATCACTACTTGAATGTTAACATGTTGTTTTGGGGCACTTTCTGAAACAAAGCTATTGTTTTTTGGTGGAACGTCTTCTTTTTTAACTGAAATTACATCATTTTTCATGTGACTAATCCTAACCATGCAATTTTTCCCTAACTTAATCAGATGCCATCTGCTGAAAAAATTGAACAAAAGTATTTTATAAATCTTATCATTGGACATTGCAAAACATATATTGGACGTTGAAAACCAATAGTGTTGAATAATACATTAGACCTTTAGACCAAAAAGACTTCACATCTGGCCAATCCCACATTGCATATCCATATATTTCTTTGTCATTATCACACAGGGAACAAATGGTGTGTCAGAAAGCTTGGACGTGTTTCCTGGGGCACCAGTAAAATCTATGAATGATTTGATAATGAATCGTGATGGCAATAAGCAGAGACAGAGAAGATTATTCCAATACTCGTTTCCAGTTAATACATTGTTGCAAATAATTAAGGTTAGTTCATTGGAATACCTGCTTCTCATTTCTTTAACCAGCTAAACATAAGACTCACACAAATGTACCAAAGGCATTTAGGGATTATAAACTAAAGAGTTGATGAATATGAAAGTGTATTTTTGTTAAAAGACCATGTGCACAAGTGGGCCTCACATCGGGAAAATCAACAGAAATACTATAATTTCTTTTTGTTGTTTAAAGAATATGAAGTGTTGATAACTCTTTCCTCACTGCCAAACAGCTTCAAATGTCGACTACATCACTAAGCAATACAAACCACAGTGTGTGTCGAGTGTTTGCAGATGAATCTGATCATGAGCCTTTACTTGGTGTAAAATACATCGTGTTGAGTAGGATGGTTCAGAAGACAGTGCCAGTGGTTATGGATAGTGGATAAACTGTGCCTAGTTATATTAAATGTGAATATTCTCATGCCAAAACTGTCTTCCTGGCCCTGTGAGAAATCCTCTGAAGCAGCATCACAGGACGCTGATCAGCTCTTTAACACAGCGGGAGGCTGGTGACATTACAGCTTTTTATCAGATTGTTGGATAAAATCCTCCCACACCACACTGTAATGATTTGTCCAGTGAAAAAATAAGATATAACTACAGTGATGAGATGTGTTCAGGGAAGAATCGGTGGACATTTTTAACAGATTTTACGAAAACGTATGTTTATGATCAAAATGTAAAACAAGTGGTACCATGACAACTTGAGTTGGGTATAGTTTTAGTCTTTTCCGATAACGGTACTAGAACAATACTTTTAATACGGTGCCGGAACCTAAACTGATTTAAAGAAAAGGAAGAGCACAAAAAACGAAAGAGTTAGGCCAACTAAGAGAAAACTGGCGTTTGGATTATATTTGCGGAAGCAAATGGGCAAAATTAAATGTTTTATTAAAAATGTAATAACAAACACTTTAACAACAACTTATTTCAGCTGTACATAACTGTTGACTACATCAAATGACCTAAACCACCACTGAAAGGGAAAAAGGGTATACAATAACTTTGAATGCACCACAAGGCTTACCAGTTTCAATTGAACTACAGTCCCTGACAAAAGTCTTGTCGCTTGTGTACAAATTGACTGAAGTGCCGCTGAAATTATTTCTAATCAAGATTTATTACAAGAATGGCTCATTTTAATCCAACAGCTTTTTAATATGTTTCAGTGCAAAACAAAACGTCAAAAAGTATTCCAATATTCACCGCTTGTAAAGCCATTGAGTCAATTTTTGCAAAGACATCAGTGTTGTCGCCTGTCATATGAGCTTCACCTGGGACTAATAATGGATCAATGGCTCAGGTGTATAAAAACAACCCAGTACACTAGACCTTCACATCAACTGCAACTAGATCTCTGCAAACATGCCTAAGATTCACCTGAGACTAAAGTTTGGATTATCAAGAGGCTGACGACCAGATCCACTGCTGATGTGGCAGACACCTTCAAGTGTCTCAGCGTCAAGTACAGAGGATTAAAAAACCTTTGAAGACACTGGAGACGTTTTTGACAAACCCAGGTCAGGCAGACCCCGCAAGACAACTGCTCGAGAGGACCGTTTGTTGGCTGAAAATCCAAGGCCAGACCATTTTCACTGTAGCAGAGCCACCAGACCTGGTCCCTGAAGTCCCCGTTGTCAACGAACGGTTGTGGGATTCTGTCTCGAAATGGCCTCCATGGTCGAATCAGTGCCCAGAAGCCAGCACTAAACAAAAGACAATTGAAAAAAACGTGGCATTTGCCAAGGCCCACAGCCTGGTAAAAGGATGGACGCTGGAGAAGTGGAAGAAAGTGGATTTTTCAGATGAATCTTGTTGAATTACGACACAGTTGCCGCAAATATTGCAGAGACTACTGGAGCCGCATGGATCCAAGATTCACCCAGAAAACAGTGAAGTTGGTGGCGGAAAATCATGGTCGTGGTTACACGTATGGGGGTGTGCGAGAGATCTGCAGGGTGGAAGGCAACATCATAGTCTCAAATACCAAGAATCTTAGCTACCTCTATATTCCTTTCAAATTCTCCAACAGGATGGTGCTCCATCGCATACTTCCATCTCCACTTCAAAGTTCTCAAGGAAGAAGATCAAGATGCTCCCGGATTGGCCGACCCAGTCACCAGACATGAACATCATTGAGCATATGTGGGGTAGGATGAAAGAGGAAGCATGGAAGACCAAACCAAAGAATATTGATGAACTCTGGAGGCATGCAAGACTGCTTCCTAGCTATTCCTGATGACTTCATCAATACATTGTATGAATCCTTGCAAACCGCATGGATGCAGTCCTTCAAGCTCATGGAAGTCATACAAGATATTCAATTTGATCTCATAGCACCACTATTATAGTGACATATTTTAGTATTTGCAGTAAATTTGTTCAATTTCTGTATAGGCGACAATTTTTGTTTGCCAAAATTTGACCTTTCTGTCTTGGTTAAAGATTAAATGCATCAGAGAGGCATTTAAAGCTGCTGTAGCTAGTATTGCGAAGCTTTTTTTTTGGGGAAGATTTTTGCAAATCGCTCTACTAGGCTGTAGGTGGTGCCAGAAAAGCCAGATTTTTTTTATTTATTTTTTTATTACTTGCTTCATGTAGTTCTACTCGGACATAGGGTCCATTTCAGCTAATATGACCTTTACCTTTAAATGGCCCAGAAATAATTCACCAAAATCCGCTAATTCATATTCAGACCAGTAGCTACCATTTGTTGTGGCACCGGTGCCATGTTAGCACCAAATCCTAATGAAAATAATCCAGAGATATACAATCGTTTCTGTGAGCTTTATAAACTGTTCTGATGTCCTGTCAACACATTATTGGGTTACTCCAAATCATCCTGGATTGTATTTAATGTCTCACTGGGACTTAAGCAACACTACAATGCAAATAAGGTGGTGAGATGTTGGGAAACTAAGAACTTTTCAATCTTGACACATTTTAACGTCTATACATGAACTTTATGGAATAGTGACATTCCAAGGTTAGACTGATGTCGTACGTATTATTTAATATATTGTTTCAATAAAGTGTTAATGTATGCAGATTTCTTTTGAACTAACTGCTAAAGCTACACTACAAAAAAGAAATGTGTCAAAAATGCCACATGCAGAATTTTAACACATCTAGCGAGTGTGATCAGGGACACCACATGTTTAACACACATATTGGGTCTGACAAAACACACAAATGTGTCATTTCAACACATTGTGTTGTGGTTTTTTTTTTTACGACGAGATCCATCTTTTCAGCTTTTTACAAAGTAATTATAGAACACAAAAAATAGAACAGATATAGAATAGTTTCTTATTGTGTATACATTTCTTTTTGGACAGGCCCAAACCCCGTGGTGGTGATAAGCTTCCCAGAGCCACAATTCCTCCAGCAGCTGGAAGAGTGGTGAGACTCCTGAGCAGGTGTGATAAAATATCTACTAAGTCTCTTCCAGCCAAACGGTCTCCATGAGTTTGAGCCTGATATCCTCCATTGAAATTCACAATATTTATTTTAGACTTCCTCTGGAATGCATCTGTTCCCAAATAGTCCACTTCCCATTTTAGTTTGGTGTAGGTGGTATCTGATATGTTCCTTGACTCACCTATGTAGTCTTGAAATTACTTTTAGCCCCAAATATACCCCATGGCCACTAATCTGAACTTTCAATGGCTTGCTTTTAAACTCATATAACTGTTTATGTGGTAGCATACCCAAAGAAGTCTAAAATGTCATAATCATTGAACCTATTTATTCTATTCAATGTCTGAAATTTACATTTAAATCCCATACCCAGATTAGCTCATCTCTTATAACTTGCATCCAATTTTTTGGGGGTAAAGTTAAGATCATGGGGCACCGTTTTCAGATTATTTCTCTCTTTAAGCAGGCAGCTCTCAGTAATAATATTTATCCATGTTTTTAGAGATAGGTTGATCCAGTTGATCTGTTTCCTTTACGTTTTTAATTAGTCTTTAATCCCCTAAACGTGCCTGAATTGGAACTGCTTCTCTTTAATTTCTTTGCCATCTCGCTTGGTAATCAGAATTGCACCACCAAAACAAGATCCTTAATCGAGCCCATATCTAATAGTCCTTTGGGCGGCGGAGTGCAAGTCCTTCCTTGTTCTTTATCAATTGAATCCTTGTTTTTTCCCCAAAGTGTTTGATGTTGTATTTGGAATTTTTTCCTTATTTTGTAAAGTATCCGGCTGTGCTGTGGCCTTCCTGTATATGATTACCAGCCGGGCTTGACACATTCGCTTGTGGCTCTTGGAAGAAATAGAAGTGACACCAGGACAACCGCTGCAACACGCAGGCAGGTGCAGGACTGATCGCAGGCGGTATGAACAGACAGATTTGATAACATTGGCGCCAAAATGTGTTTTGGCTGTTAGTCATTTTGGGGTAAAATGGTACAATCAGCCGTTCCAAACAGGCATTTTTAATGGTAGTTGCATTAAACTGTCCATGAGTGGTCGATTTTTAAATTTTCTATTAAAGAAAATTAAAAAATATATATATATATTTTTTGCGCCAGTAAATAGTTAGCTTTAGAACTTAAAACTGCAACATCAGGGAAGTGTAGGAATTAGTCAGACTAAGGGGTCGTCTACACCAAGAACGACAATTTGTACAATGATAACTTTAAATATATTGTTTTAAAAATTCTTTCTAAGTCAAGTGGGTGACGGAGTCCACACCACAACTATAACGACAGTGGCAAATAATATTGTTTGGCGATCTGATGAGATATACATACACACATACTATAAATACTTACTGGGGGTCTCTAACCTGCAAGTTCATTAACTTTGCATGCAATTCTGTAATTAAAATTGACTTTACTTTTGTCTCAGCACATATTTAACCATGTTTTTGTATTTCCCATGATACAATTTGTCTGAGATTCATATATTCACAATTTTGTGTCATACATACCATTCCACTTTTAAATACCAAACTCTGGGGCCTCATAAGGAAGCCCATTGTATCACTTACGATTTCTATTAATATACAGTACATTCTATAGGACTATGAAACACGCTGACAATTGAGTTGCTGACGTTTACTTTTTAAATCCAGCCCTCTTTTCATTTTTTTTATTTAACCTTTATTTAACCAGGAAATCCCTTGAGATTGAAATCCCTTTCCGAGGGAGACCTGGCCAAGACGGCACACCAATCCCAGTGTTCTCCACGCGGATAAAGGCAGCTAATCAGAGAGCTGAGATCACACTCATTTGAACACAATAACACATTAGACAGCAATTATCTACATGTCACCACCACAACTGCTAAGTGACTACAGCACTTATACACACTGGGGGAGCAGTAGTCTATTAATAGTCGGTGGGCGACTTTTACATAAAATAACTGTCACATTCTCAAGTTTGTTTCTGTGAGTGGAGTTTCCTGTGATTATGGAGGATTTTGGCTGGTATGAAGAGAGATTGAGCGATGTGAGAGCTGACATTTATCAAATATTTGCAGATGCTTTAACTCGTGAAGCTATAAGCTGAACTTAATTGATTTTGCCGTCTGGCTCGCTGCACTGTGGAGCCCGAATGAGTAATCCCTGCCATCCTGTGGAACGTGTGTATGTGTGTGTGGTGGGGTGTGTTGTATTTTTTTGCCTTGTGCCAGCCAGTATTATAAGTTTTGAGTTGGGCCTGTTGCATTTTTTAGCTTTGGGCTTTAACATAAAAGCCTAATTCAACAGTTTGGGAAGTATTTTGCGTCTGTGCATTGAAAGAAAAACAATTGGAACAAAACAGGGTTTTTTTTCCTCTTGTGCTCACCAAAAGAATAGCTGAGGTCTGGGAACGCAGCTCAGAATAGGTAACCTGGGAAAAAGACAAATCTGCAAGCTCATGTTTTATTTGATCTAGCAGATAAGCCTGGCCCACCTGTCATTCAGACGGATTTCCGGGTGACCACAGCCTGGACAGGCCAATCACAACCATTTATACATATATACATAACTGACATGCTTTCCAAACGTAGTTAGAGAATGTAACTGGACGCACCATGTTCAAGAAAGTCATTTTAGTGGGTTCTAATCAAATATGAATCAGGATTCTGTTGCTAAGTTGCCTATTTCTTAGTCTATATCCTTGCCATTTCACTTCCGGAATTGCTCTGTTGAGTATATCTGGATATCTGTTGCCTAGGGCTTCCTTTGTGTTGTAATTTTAAACTCCGGTGGATTTCTGACCACTATGGTTACCTGCTCCTCAGATCTCTGCAGGGTGAATCCAGACAGCTAGCTAGACTATCTGTCCAATCTGAATTTTCTGTTGCACGACTGAAACTTCACGTTCCACCAAAACAAGTTCCTTCCCAAGGCTTTTTGGCAGCGGCACTGTTATGATGAGAACAGGAGGCCTCAAACACACGGCTCAACAAGAAAGAATTTATTGGGAAAAAAGGGAAAGGGGAATGGGAATGCAGACAAGGACCGGGACACGGAAGGACGGGAAGCTGGGGAGATCTATCTCCTGAGAAGCTGGGGAGACGGAGACACATGGAAGCATGGGCGCCATGGGAGGAAAACAGAGAGTAGAAGTCAGCTGATTGGAGACAGGAACGGGAGTGGAGATGATACTGCAGGAGGGGAGGAGGGGAGGAGGGACAACAGGAGGTAAGTACAGGAAACCCCAGGGAGACGATTGTTCTAGATAAAGTAGTTCTTTAGCGAGCAACGATCAAGTGAAGAGTGGATGGAGAGCCGGGGTAGATATACTATCGTTAATTGGAGATGGCAGGCAGGTGTGAGCGGCGGGAGCAGGTGATTACTGATGAGACTCAGGTGTGCGTTGTCAGCTGGCTTCAGCAGGGAAACAGGGCAGGGCCACAGAAAACTCGGAAAAATTGTAAACAAAACAAATACTCACGGCCAGCCAGACCCTAACCATAACAGGCACCAGGGCTCCGATGAGCGCCGCCCAAGACGATTGGGATTAGTTTAAAGAAATGCGATTAAACCAGCAAACCTTTTTCTCCAATCCAGGAATGCTGTGTGGACTGTGTGGAGTTTGATCACAACCTGTCTGATCACAACTGCTTGTATTTCTCCTGGGGATAATCGGTCTTTGAAAATCAAGTACAAGTTGAAATACCGTAAACTGTAGTTGTTTCTTAATCTGGGAGCCTAGAAGCAGAAGACTAAAAGCAGGAGGAAAAAGCTAGCCTGGCTCTGTCCAATGTTCAAGAACGTGACGAATAACACCTCATATCCTCAGATCCACAGGTGTGGTCTCGAGTCACGTGACTCGGACTTGAGTCAGTCTTGAGTCAGATATTTGATGACTTTAAACCTAGAAAATTTCAGAAAAGACTTTACTTGGGCGTTGAGACCAATGATTTGTGACTTCACTTGAACTTGAGCCATTTGACTTGACAAGACTTGATACCTTTCCCCAAACTCAAAGATTAATAAATGGGTTTTACATATCAATTCATTTCTGTTAATTTCCTTAATCAACTAACGCTATTAATTTCACTGTAAGTCGAAAATTCATGAACGCATCCTTTCTCAGATCCATTTTAGCCTTTATTTCATGGGACAGCTGAAGAGAGGAAAGGGGGAGGGAGGGGGATCAAATGCAGCAAAGGTCAGATTTGAACCTACGACTAAGCTTCTGTACACAGGGCGCACGCTCAACCAGATGAGCTGACCCGGCAACCCCCGATCCACTTTACACTGACAGACCACAGACTGGAGAGAAGAATGAAGAAGTGAAGCGATGTCGCTGAGTGCCAGTTGGAAATGACGACACCAGAGATTATTTGTTTAAGTATGAAGACTATGTGGTGGCCAACAAAAAACAGATTGCAATATGCAACACATGCTAGTCGAAAATTACAGATGGAGAAAAACGCCAAACCTTTTGGGTAAATGAAACACCTGATGACTTTGTTTTTCGTTTGATGCAAACTTATGTTCTCTCTTTCCTTTTGGTTAACATTTTTTTAATTGTTTTTAGACATAAAACATTATGAAAGTAAGAAGTATGAGGGTGCAGTGTTGTGATCAAATATTTTTTTAGTTTTAAAAAAATTTTATATTCAGAAATTAACAAAAACCGGAGCTAAAAAACACAGAGAGGAAAGCTGAGAGGGAGGGAGCAAAAACTACACATGCAGAAACAGAAAAAGACACACACACACACACACACACACACTAAGACTGACACAAGACAAGGGACCGATCACACGCACAGACTGAGGTAAAGGCTGCAGCACATGGCTACAGCCCGGACCTCAAAGAGGCAGCGATATTGCGCCAAGTGTCCAGGGTCTACTCCATGGATGCGCGCTGTTCAGTTTAGTGTTATTAAAGGTCCCATGGCATTACAATTTCACGTAATGAGGGTTTTCAACGTTAATATGAGTTCCCCCAGCCTCTCTATGGTCGCCCAGTGGCTGGAATTGGCGATAGGTGTAAACAGAGCCCTGGGTATCCTGCTCTGCCTTTGAGAAAATGAAAGGTCAAATGGGCTGATCAGGTATCTGCTCCTTATGATGTCATAAGGGGAAAAGTTACCTTCCCTTTTTCTGCTTTGCCCATCCTTGAGAAAGAGAGAAGGCTTGTTCGAGATCAGCCAGGTCTGTGCAGAATGGATCACCGGCGATAACCGTCCAATGCATGCTGGTTAAATTTGTGTCCAACATGATCCCGACTTGCTCTGACGTCATGCACACGTAGGCAACAATAACCTCACGAGATCAAGGCGGCCGCAGTTCAGAGACGCAGGTAGCGCAGTTGCTTTTCACCAACTGGCGGGCCCAGGGCATGCTGGGAAACGCCGGCCTCTCAGCTGATTTAACAGTTGATTGGTTCAGAATTGACTCAACATGAAGTTTCATATAAACTTTTTATTGTTTTTGAATCGGAGGGATTTTAATTGCTATTTGTCTGATTTAAAGGCTTATTCTGTACAGAACACATGTTGCGTGGCTGATAGTGACGTTTAGAAGTCTGAGAAACTAAATCTGTTCAGATCACGGATCATCTGTAGTGTGTTGTTAATTAAAATCAGCAACAGATTGCATGTAGAGCATTTTGACAGCTACTCTGTCATAATTAAAACAACTGGAGTCTGTGTACAAGCTGATATATGGGTGTGATAACATTTTATTAAATCGGAATCGGACCACAGTGTTTCTGTCACTTCCTGTTCAGCCTGAAGGCGGCTGGAACCGGCTGTCCCACTTGAGAGCGGATTTTTGTCCCCGCCTCCGGCTGCTTCCGCTTGCTCTCGTCCACTTTACAGGCGAGGGCCAGTTCATTTCGAACGGGCCTGCAGACATCATGGCTTGCAAACAAGCAAGGCATGGCAGTTGGTCAAGGCCTCACCCCCACCCTCCACCTTGCCCACCTCTCACCTCTTTAATAGCATTTAAAGCTACAGACTCAGAAATGGCATGCCCTAACGAAAGCTCACTGTAGGACTGGCCTGTAATTCTGCACCAAAGCTGAATCTGGGGAAAAAAGTTTTTTTTACATACAAGAATCCAAAAAGCAGCATGTCATAGGAGCTTTCAGTTCAGCAGCACTTGATAAAACTTGTTTAAAAAAAAAATACAAACTTGAAAACGCGTTCATATAAATTTAGTTTAGAACTTTGTTTGTTAGCATTTGGTGGATTTTGCAGTGAGATTTGTTTAGGAGTCAAAACACAAATTTTAGGACTTTGGACATGACTTAGGACTTTACTGCAAAGACTTGAGACTTATAGGACGCTTTCACACCTATAGTTCAGTGGACTCTGTGCGATTTGGGGGTGAAGTTGCAACATTGTTCATTTGGCTCGAATTGCATTCACACAGCATGTTGTCAAACACTGTAAACACACGTCACATTGCTTGTTTATTGGACAGAATATCGGAACTCGCCATCAGGAATAATGGAACAACACCACATTTATGACGTCTTTGGTTTTCTTGCTCTGCTTTAGTGTTTCTGATATTTTAGAAGTAGGCGAACAATGAGGAGCTGACAGACAGCGAGTGATGAGAGAGTGAATGATGTCACACAGACTGATGTCACAGACGACCAGCAATGTGTGATCAGAACAGCTTATGGATCTGAAAGTGGCTGTCTCTTAAATCATATAGAAGTCTGCTAAGGCTAGTAGGGCTGGTAAATGCTCTGTTTTTGGTTCACTTCCTGTATTTTGGTCGGATGACGTTCTCACCTGAAATTAACTGAACTTTAGTTTACTTGGAAGAGAACCCCCCCCCCACCCCCGTTTTTAAGCGGACCAGAGTTTGGATGAGCTTTGACGGCTTTGACAACCCAACCGTAAAAACCAAACGCTCCAGGGTTCATTTAACAGGCCGAAGACGCAGCCGTACTTGTGACTTATAACAGTAACTTGGTCCCACCTCTGCTTGGATTTGTACTTGTAGACAGACATATTGATGTCCACCTTCCAAAAACATAGAACTATTTCTTCAAATTTGTGATGGGATTAAATTTAGCATATAGATTGACAGTCAGGGTTTAGGGTTTGGCAAGCATAAAACAAGTTTGAGTGTTTTCAGACATGTGCAGGTGTAAAAGTTGTGTATAGGTGCGTTTTAATCCACACATGCATCTGTGCACGTGCTCCAATGTGTGTCAGAGGTTTAATCAGCAATGTGTAGAGTAATTACAACCAATCAGCTCCTCCAGAGACAATCACACACGGCTGAGAAGACAGTGGATTACCAACAGGAAGCAGGGGATATGAAGAGGAAGAGAGACAAGCCAAAGAGTAGGACAGGAAGCAGTCTTGTCTTAGAGTTTAGGAGAGAACTGTTCCAAACCGTTCCCTATAAAGGAAATAGTGCACTATATAGTGTGTATACCATTTTGTAGTGGTGGTCCAACTCTCAGAAGTTAATTTCATTCACTACTACATGGTCCACTATAAAATACCCCCCAATGCACAGCTGATTTAAGTGTACATACGACGTACCCTACTATTTACTCCTGTATACCACAATGCAACGCGATCGAGGAGGAGAAGAAGAAGAAGAAGAAGAAGAAGAAGGACCTGTGAAAAGTGAAAAGAAAAAATGGAGCGGGCTTTTGTTTGTTTCTCAACAGTGATATGCAACACACACACACACACACATATATATATATATATATATATATATATATATATAACACGAAAATTAAAGGAAGTTGCAGTACCTGTTCACACAATACAGTACTGTGAGTGATTTAAAGTCATTGTTAGAACTGTATTATTAAGTAGCCTACTCATATTCGTACTCAGACTTTTCAAGTACCCAAATCTAAATACTTGTACTTGATCTGAAAGAGTGGTATCCCTACTTTAAGGCAAAACCTGAGTTATTATCTAATACATCCCATCTTGTGGAGGGAACCCAAGTTAAAATCTAGTTTACTTTATTTTTTTCAGTTTATATTAAGCATACACAGTAGATATTCCAAAATGAATTGATGCTTAGTCCAATGACCAAAAACATTAATTAATTCATGCTTACAAACCAATACATGGAAAATGTAGAGTATATGAAATGGGGGCAGGGGGGGGGGTCAATAATGGCACAACGCTTATTTCTGCCCTGGGTACACATAGGTGGCTCATCTGGCTCTGAGTAAGAATATAGGATACTAGCACCTGAAAAGCAGGCAAAACTAATAATTTGCTCTCATTTCAAAAAGTATTCGGATTAGACCCACATTATGTCAGAATTCACAGTAGCACATTGTTCCTTTGTGCTTTGACACAACAGTTCCACCTGTCACTGAAGTCAATCTGGTGCAGAGAAGGTGTCTAAACTGTATCTCACGGTTGAACTCATCGTTTATGCACCGCTGTTGGTGTAAAAAACAAAAAAAAGAAAAAAAAAGGGAAAACGACAACAGATGTGCAGAGCAATCTGTTGAGGCTTTGGAAACTGAAAGAGAAATCCAATTTAAGTGTGCATACCGGAGATGCATTTTAACCAGGTATGTGTATAATGTAATCCAGCTATATCAGAGCAGAGACACGAGCCAGATATGAGACCCATGCTGGTGCCAGTTGGAGAGGAGGCCAAAGTTGGAAAAAGGGAGGATATCGAGGGATCATATCCATCCTTTTGTTATCCACCGCTGATCCGCTCGCTGCTTAAGACTGAGAGCTGGCAGACACATCTACAGGGAAGGAAGGGAGCTGAGAGTGAGGGAAAGAGGGTTCCTGAAGAATAGGAAGAGCTCCATCTAGTGGCGGGAAAAATCTGTAATTAATGCAAAAACAATGAATGAGAGATGGAGGGGGGGCGTAGACTCTACTAATATAAGGCTGTGGCACAAACAAGATGTGAAATACAAAGACTCTTTTCAATGCAGAAGTGAATAACTCATTGTGTTTGTGAAAGTGCAAGCTGTTGCTCACATCACACACCTACACCTACTACGACTTTTTAATAGCAACCAATTACTCACCTTCACACCAGGATCAGCCCCTGCTTTCTACACAATCACATTCCAACACACACACACACACTCATAGCACCCTCACAAACAGCAATATAGAAGGTGTCAAGCGGGTTCTCCTTGCCTGATGACAAACATGTCTTTATTAATATGTGAGGCAGCTTTGTAAGCTCATTAATAAATCAGCAGTGGCAGCAATGTGTGTGTCTCTCTGGCAGGAGAAGTGTTTGTTTTGGTAATTTATAAGGCGCTGTTGATGCAGTGCTGCATGGAGAAACGTATGCTGTAGATATAGGGTGCGGGCTAGAATTTGCCAAGTCGAGTGTTACTGTATCTTCTATTAAGAGGGCTTCTTGGCAAGTGTGACGCTGTGACTCAGGTGTGAGATATAGTACACACACACACAGACACACATACACACACACAGTGTGAAGCAGTTCTGTCACGCTGCTTCCCAGCTAGTGCTGATGTTGAAGCTGCACAGCTGATTATGTGTGACTGGGAGAATGAATAGTGTATCTGGAAGAGAGTGTGTATGTACAGTACCGTACCTGTCTTTTAAGGATCAGTTCACCCAAATAACAAAAATGACATGATATGTAGCCATGCAGATTTGAGATGTCTGACTATACTCCACTAAAAACACACACACACATATACATATATATATATATATATATATATATATATATATATATATATAGGGGAATTTGACATATATAGGGGAATATGTCTTGGAATATGTCTTCCACCAGTCCAATAATACCTGTTCTCAGGAAGTCTTAAAAACAGGTATCATATAACAGTTTTTTTATTCATGCAGATAACAAACTGCAGTAAAATGCTTGTGATACAGACTGAATGAATGAGGAAATGATGAGTGCTGTGTCAGAGGCAGGAGATGAGAGAAGAAAACCTGCTCTTGACCAGGTTAGGTTCACAGGCTCAGTTACCATAGTAACTGACTCTGAGGTTAAGTTACCTCTCTTTATGAAACGGGCTGGGGTTACCCCCCCCCTCCCCTTCTTTCAAGTTTGATTAACCTCCCTTTCTGAGACTTGGGGTTAACAAACTCAGAATTTTCACTAAACCTGCTTTCTGAAACGGGCGCCTGGGCTGTCAACTCAACTTCACTACGGGCCACACTGGAAAATGAGGATCACACTTTATTGACGTGATTTTATTTAACTGGAAAAAAAATTGCATATCACATATAGATACAATTTTGTCCACATAAAGCCCTAATAAAGTCAGCAAAACTTTCTGATTACATTTCAAAAGTAGGACTGAATATGCAAACTTGCTGCTTAGGGGGGAATTTTTGAGTCTCAAAGTTGGCAAATCTGCAAAATTTGGTTAAGAGTGAAGTGAATTGCAGATTGCACCAATTTTTCAATCTTTATGGTTTGTGCGGGCCAATACTGTGAACCTAAATTGACATGTGGACAGGATAAAGATTTGCAAGGGGCCAGATTTGGGCCAGAGGTATAGGTTTACAAAGTAAAAAAAAAAACAAAGTCCCCCCCAAAGCAACTTACCATCTCCAACAGATAACACTGTGTATATCTGTCTGTTACTTCCATGACAAACATGCATCACTTTGTAACACACGTATAATGCTCGCCCAGCTGCTAGCATGGCACGGCCTCATACACTGCTTCTGACTGGCTAGTAGTCCTTTCCTAGCGACTGCACATGTACGACTCCCAACAGAGATGGAACAGAAGTGAGATGCCTCACTCTGTAGTTAAAACAGAGAGCTCAACACACAGGGGGAAAAGAGGAGCGGCAGCAATGTGCAATACTAACAAAAAATATGGTGTTTTTTGAAAATGAAAACGTGTAATTCTATTCTGCTACAACCTCTAAATATAATTATGAACCTGAAAATGAGCATAATATGAGCACTTTAAAGAAGCCATTAACTAAACCAATACAGTTCCATAACCAAGTCGTTTTTGTGCCTATACTTACCTAACAATCCTATATAAAGTAACATAAAGAAATGGTTATGCTTTTGAAACATTGATTTGTTCCGATTTTGCAAGCACTGCCAAGCGGAGTTGTAGAGAGATATTGAACTGTTGGCCTCCACCCACACCTCCTTTACCAGTGTTGTTAGATAAGGAGGCGAAAGATGAGGGAGGCATGAATAAATTACAGCACAACCACGCTCTTCAACACCTTTCCAGTTGAAATCCAAACACGCACCTGTGAGCGTTTGAGCATTTTTTTTTTGTGCAAATTCTTTTGATTTCTGTT
>NC_045752.1:21249120-21257945 GCF_008692095.1 Etheostoma spectabile
TTATTAAGATTATATTTTGGGCATTTTGGGCTTTAATTGATGACAGCTGTAGACAGGAGAGAGATGGGTAAGACATGCAGCAGAGGGCAACGGGTTGGAATCCAACCCTGAACTGCTGCTGAAGGTGCCTGGCAGATCACCTGGTAGTTTTAAGATCCCAAACTTTTGCATTTGGTTCACTCTCCCCGCTCTCGTCAATAAAAGTGAAAAAGTTCTGATAAACCCACTGTACACTACCGGCTCAGCACCAAACAGCAGACAGACAGTTAGCAACTAAATGGCGAATACAGTGAAACATTTAGTAGCTAAAGAGCCAGATATGTTTTTCAGGAGTTGGTGGAGACCGAACCGGAACTAAAAATGTTGTGGGGCAGCTGTCTTTCCCCGTCCCAAGTGTGTGTTCTCTCCCCTTTTTTCTGTTTTGTTTCTACCTGGAAGTAGGTCAAGGGGCGGGGCCTTAAGGAAGTAGGTCAAGGGGGCGTGGCCGTTCAATCCATTCTACATGCACAGCTGCTGACTATTCCACGAATCACCTCTGCAGTACATATACCTGGGCTGATCTCACCATCAGCGCCAGATCGTTACTTCCATGGGTGTGATAACTTGGCTCGGTGTACTTTGTTTGCGTCTAGTTTTCCTGTAGTTCCTAGTGCTCCTGTTGATAGCCTGTTTCTCTGTTCAGACCCCGCTGAGTTCCCTGCTGTTGTCTGCTGTTCTGCCAGCTCCTCACCACTCTGACCTTGCTACCTCCATTCTCGGATTCTACAGAGAGACAGTTTTGATTCTCCACTGCCTGCCTGCCTAGATCCCCGGTCCAGTCCTGGAGTTATCGAGCCCTGTCTCTTCTGCCCCTGATCTCTCTAAGTCCAGACTCTTATTAAAACACCTTGGAATTGTTACTCAGTGTCTCGTGTGGTATCTCTGTGTTCTGGGTCAGAACCGCAATCTTTTTTAACAAATAGAGTGAATCACAGTATATTCGTCAGGTGGACACAAACACAACTCCAAATTAGCACGTATTATGTAACAACTATTTGCCATGTTGAGTATAAAAGGATATGATGTGTCCAAAAATCCAATTAAGACAACTTTAAAGGATTTAAACTGATATAGAATTGCACTATAACTACAACATTAGCCCTATTCACAAAAGATAAGTATTACTGTACCTGGTGACCTCTAATCATTTGTAATAATTGCGGAGGCTGTCTGTGATCTTACTCCTGTTATCTGTAATGTCAATATTCCCCTGCAAATGGCCTACTATATTTTGCTGAACACCAAGGTCCTGTGGTTAAAATGAGGCCTTGTGCTAATTGGCATGTGTGTGACTTGGCGTTTTCATGGTTTTTGCTTCTTGTGCGCCTTTTTATCCTTCTTGCAAAGACAAACATGGGAACGTGGGGGGCTGTGGATGCCGTCTTTCATAACAACTTAGTCTGGACCACTGTCCGACCAGAGACCTGCGTCCCCAAGTCAATGCGCTTCCTGCGGCTTCGTCTGAGGTCTGGCGGTGCGATGGCCTTGCCCTGGACGTCCTCCAACCGCCTCAGGGTAAAGATATAGTAAATACAGTAAATTCAAGTAAAAGCAGTCTTCGTGTATCCCTTCCGAATGTGCAACACAGGGGGGGGCGGGGTCATTTCTAAATCAGACGAGGTCCCCAGACAATCCTAACCCCGTGTGAATAGGGCTATTGTGTATGGCTCAGGGTGTACAGGTGGACAGACTCCACACATCCAGATTCTTTTCATTTTCAAGCGTGTGGTCTTCAGACCCAACTGACTCAAGTTACATTACTCAGGAACATTTATCAGACTTCCTCTGGAGAGACAGATCCCTCTGGAGACACCGAATACTTCATACAACCTGTCCACAAATGCAATAGCACTCCCCAACACCTGGAAACAGATTTTGGTAAAACTGTTGGTTTCATAAATATTTTCCAAATATTGTTCCAGATATTCACAGATTTCTTTTTTGTTGTTGTTTAAGGTTTTTTTACCTTATATTTTAGGAGGTTAAAATTGTTTATTTTCATTTTCAAAATGATTATTATTATCAGTACTGTTTATCTAGATATTGCAGAATGCCACAGACATGGCTGATGTGTCCTTCAAGGCTTGTTTTCTCTGTAATCCAAGGTTTATGTCTTGAACCTCTCTTTCTTTTTCCACACACACACACACACACACACACGTACTGTACATCTAAGGTTAGAAAAGATTAACCCCCTGAACACACAGACTTCCATCATCTTTGTATGTCTGACACATTCTCTCTCTCTCACACACACCAACACAAACAGTGATAACAGCCTAATCTGCAGTGGCGCAGCCCCAGTGTGTCACAGAGAGTAGCCGGCAACCCAGCAAGGTGTTTACTGCCATATACAGAGAGATAAAACTGTTTAAGTGAGCCTCACACACACACACACACACACACACACACACACAGACAGACGCTCTCACTGTGATGCATCAAAGCAGATACATACTGGACACAATGACACCCAACAATCGAGAAATCAAAAATTCTAACACTCAAGATGGAGGACACAAAAATATAAAGACATTCACACACAAACACTAAGATAATAAGACACACACACACACACACACACACACACACACAACACACACACACACACACACACACACACACACACACACACACCAGCACTATTGTTCAGCTGTTGGTCCATTATCTAACCACTGGCAGCCCTTCTCATCTGTGTGTGTATGTGTGTGTGCGTGCGTGCGTGTGGATGGCACGCCTCCCACTCTGGCTATATGCTTTCTGTCACACTGCATTGCTGCTACATTTACTACACACACACACACACACACACACACATTGTTGCAGCCATAACCAAGTGAAAAATATATATTTTGGTAGTATTGCTTGGATGAAAACAGGAGCATATTGTCTTGATAAGAAAAAGCAGCTGGGTGGAAAGCAACGTGAAAACAAGAGTGATCAAAGTCTAGATCTAGCATCAGATTAATGCCAAATGTAGTAAGCGTGATAAAACATGCTCACAAGCAAATTATATTATTTCACTTACGCAGATGTTAACTGCCACTCACACTATATGAATAATAATAACTAATTCAACAACCGAGGGTTGTACAGGTAGCTGCGATCGAGGAACAAGACACAGGGCAGCTTTTTCCTCAAGAACCATACGTTCAAACAGATATGAAAAGTTAAGCACTGTAAATTATAGGCAAAATGGTTTTTTTTGCTGTATGCAACCCAATAACTGTTGCTGTGTAACCGTACAGAGAAGGTCAGGGTGAATGGGTATGTTATATATCACAATACTTTTTTTTTTCTCTCTCTCTCTCTCTCTCTCTCAATTTTAATTTCATGTTGCTTTATTGGCATGACAAAAAAAAATCCATCTGTGTTGCCAAAGCAAAAGAACGAACATACATGTAAACAACAACAACGGAGAAAGAGGGTGTTTCTCAATGTCAAGGATCCTTCCTTGGTAGGACTCGTCCTTCCAAGGAAGGATCCTTCAGGAGCAGGTCAGAGTCCCCTTAGCATTTTGGAGAACATGTACAATGGAACAGGCTATCAAGTGCACGTCATTGCGGCTGGCGTCACTTAATTTTTTTGCTGCATTTCAAAACACTGGATGAAATGGTTGTGGAAGTGTTAACTGTGCTGTTAAATTATCTGTTGGGATGTAAAGGAATCAGCAGCCTTTCTTAATTCACGGAAGAATCCTCCAAAGCCATGAGGAGGACGCTACGTCATCACGTCCGTCGAAGACCGTTCCAATTTCGAGCATCCTCCGAATTCCTCCGAGGACGGAGTCCTTCATTCAGAAAATTTCCCATGGACGAGAAGGATGCATATGTGTATCCTTCCGCGTCCCAAATCACCCCAATCCTATGCGCGAGCCTTTGACGGCTCGTTTAAAAAAAAAACGCTGATATAAGCGGGAGTTCGAGCGGCATCGCTGACGGTGAAGTTATAATTTAAATGTAAGTATCTTTGGTGTGTCCGTACATTTGTTATCACCGTTAATGTTTACATTAATGTCAAGCTTAACGCTTTAAAGCTTGTACAAATGCTATAATAATTAGGTAGATACACCCCAGCTGACGAACTAACTGAACCTGTCAGTTAACATTCGGCTGTTAGCTAGCTAGTTTGCCGTCTTGTAAGTTTAATGTGGCAAGTTCATCTCTTTTATGCGTTATCGTAAATGCGTAACGTTAGCAATAGCAGAGATTTAGAAAGTTGGTGTTTATCACTGGTTGTATCTGTAGACGGGAACTGCACCGTGTTAACTTCACTACGTTCACGAAGGCTGACATGTTAGCACTCCCGGTAATAACTGTATTTTATAGCATTCATAACTTAGTTAACATCTTTATGTTGTGTTAACTGTCTTCAACAGGACTAACGGAGGCGGTCACCAAGGACGGCAAGACCCCGACCAGCAGGGAGACAGAGGCCAAAGAGAGATGTTGATACATTATTTGCATATTAAAGATTGTCTTCTAACAATAAATGCTTTAAATTAACTGGTTTGTCCGTGTCATTAAGTTCTTGGGCTTGTGTATATATAAGTTTTCAAGGTCTATTTTCCCACAAATTGTGACCTGGACAAGGAAATTTCATTATTTACTATAAGTCAACAATTATATTCAGATGCTTCTGTATACATGTTTAAAAAAGAAAAGTAGCTGTTAAAATTAGCTTGCAGTTTACTGCATACTAAGATAGCTTTTTTACAGGTCAAGAAATGTAAATATGATCAGCAACTACAAGGTTACCAGCTAATGAGCTACCACAGCAGGTATGACATGCAGTAAACTGTAGTGAGAAGAGTAAATATACTGTTGACACTGTGTCAAACATGAAAGTCATACCATTGATAAAAATCCGCCAACACAGTAAAGGTAGTGTGTGTTAATGGTCAGGGTTGTTACGTTCATGATGAAGAAAGTCCACAGTGGACTTTACCTGTATAATATACTTGTGATGCAACTGTAACAGGACAGGTTGACTAACCTAAAACCTTCTCCTTGTCTGCAGTCTGCAACAACAACATCATCGGCAGCTGTCTGATCCGCCCTTCATGTTGAATAATATACTTGTGTGTACGTATATAGTATGTTTTGAACATGTACACCTAACGAGTTTTACAACAGCATCAAACAATTCCACGTCAAAATTTAACGGAAATAACGTAACAATAATAGTTTATTATAAACCGCCCCAAGAACTATGACACGGACAAACCAGTTAATTTAAAGCATTTATTGTTAGAAAGACATCTTTAATATAGCAAATAATGTTTCAACATCTCTCTTTGGCCTCTGTCTCCCTGCTGTTCGTGGCTTTGCCGTCCTTGTGACCGCCTCCGTTAGTCCCTGTTAAAGACAGTTAACACAACATAAAGATGTTTACGTATGAATGCTATAACATACCGTATTACACGGGAGTGCTCATACAGGTTAGCCTTCGTTAACGTTGTTAGTGAAGTTAACATGGTGCAGTGTTACCTCCCGTCACAGATACAACCAGTGATAAACACAAACTTTCTAAATCTCTGCTAACGTTACACATATACGGTAACGGCATATAAAGAAGATGAATATGCCACCGTGCATTAAACGTTACAAAGACAGCAACCTAGCTACTAACAGCAGAATTTATATAATAGGTTCAGTTAGCTAACGTTAGCTCGGGTGTATCTACCTAATTATTATAGGAATTTGTACAAGCATTAAGCGTTAAGCTTTACATTAATGTAAACTATACGGTGATAACAAATGTACGGCACACACTAAGATTTAAATTATAACTTCACCGTCAGCCATGCCGCTCGAACTCCCGCTGAGGTCCGCTATTATTATTTTTAACGAGCCGGCAAGGCCCGCGCATAGGATTGTGGGTGATTTGGGACCGCGAAGGATACACATATATGCATCCTTCTCTGTCTATGGGAAATTTTTATGAATGAAGGACTGAGTCCTTGGAGGAATTCGGAGGATTCTTGACATTGGAACGGTCCTTCGGCGGGCGTTGATGACGTTGATGACGTGGCATCCTCCAAATTCTGGCTTTTGAGGATCCTTCCTTGACATTGGGAAACACCCAGAGTCTCTCTCTCTCTCTCGGATAGACAGAGACAGGATGAGTGTGGAAAACTGGTAATTGTAGCCTATATATTTATGTGTGTTGTGGGTGTGGGGGGGGGGGTGCCTGAACGCGTATCTCGCTGTGAAAAGTCAAGATACCCAAAATCTCTTTAAACCTAGGTATTTTATTTTGAATGTGTTTTATTTTTGGTAAGTATCCGGCCGCACTTTCGTCTTCCTGTATGTGATTACTAAAGGGTGACCATTTTTTGGGACTCCCGCGGGTATCAGGTGACCCGCGGGACGGTAGTCAGTCTCACTGTAGCTAACGTGATAGGGACAGATGGAGCGGGCAAGAGCAGGAAGGAATCTGAAGATTTGGCATTTTGTTTTAGAAAAAAAAATGAATTTTACAAATTTTAATCTACACAGTGTCATTATTGAATCATAGAGACAAGTGGACGTTATGAGGCTATAATATGCCTATGTGTGTGGTTAACTCAGCTGCAAAATGCAGGAATAGATCGCCATCTTTGGTTTGTCTGAAGTCCTGTCAGGTCTGCCCGGCAACACTGAGTATATTAAGTCCTGGGGAAACTAAGTGGCGTGATTTCCGACTGCTTAAAAGCTTGTAGCTTAATACTAGTTAGGTAGTAGTCGGATGAGTCAAGTCCATTTGTGACGTGGATGGAATAAGACAGGGCAAAATGTGCTTAAACAACCAGTCTTTCTCCGGTCTTAAAGACATGCTACGGGGGGGCAACAGAGTCTGATTACTTGCTTAGACAACATAAACGGGAGAGGGACGGGATCCAATACTTTTCCTCTCAAGATCTGGCGGGACAGGATTTTTTTGGGGGGGGGGCAGTCACGTGATCTGGACATGCTGGGAGTATTTTTGAGGACTCGGGATGGGATGGGATGGACAATTGATTCCCATGTCATCCTCTAAAGATTACCTGCCTGGCTTGACACATTCTCTCACGTCTTGTGCAAGAAATATAGGAGACGCTGAAAGTATTGTAAATAAATATTTATATAATATATTTTATTATTATTGCTGCAGCGCCTATGCAGACGCTACGCGCCCTGTGAGAACTGACATTTGGATAACAGGGGCGCTGAAATAAAAATTGCAGCGCCACGCTGCTACATGCGACGCTAACGTGCCCTGTGTGTTCCAGCTGTTAAACAACTAGAAACTGCCGCTCTGCGTCATGGAGCTTGTAGTCGGCGGTCTCATAGTTTTGTATGATATCTCACATTTTTGTGTGCATACATTTTCGTACAATATCATATGAACGCGTTTGTGTGATCGGATTGCACAGAGAGGCGACTGAGCAGCAAGAGGACAGAGCAGCCACACCACGCCAGTGAGCATCTGCTTGGTGAGTGATGGAGGGTGGACGCCCTTTCACAGGTTAAATCTCCAAGTTGATTTCTGATCACGCAGATTTTTTCGACAAAACCAAGTGAGGCACTGGCCCTCCACCCAAAACTCATCTCTTCAGACTGCACCTTGGCCCATAAAATAAATTTGATTAAACAAAAAACTATTTTCGATTGTCTCTAAATAAATGTAGCACTTGAAGTAGTTCAGTATATTTGATGAAGTTCATGTACTCGCATGATTCTTGCACTTTTTGGGTTGTCCCCACATGGCTGAATGCACTTATTGTAAGTCACTTTGGATAAAAGCGTCAGCTAAATACATGTAATGAGGAGAGTGGTAGGGTGAGGAATTAGTTTAGAGCTGTCACTATACAGAAGTTGTGTGCAGAAAGCATATCCTGCTGCCACCAATGGAGAGAAGATAAAATCAATGTGTCCAAAATGAGTGCTTCAGCATCTCAACAAGATGAATGGCCTTAATCAATTAGATGGTTGCTGCTGCTGTTGGTTGTTGAGCCAATCGATTCTAAACTGATAATGGCAGCATACACACCCATGATACATATGCATACTCACTCTCAACAACGCTGCATTAAATCTCCCATTCTGTATAAACACGTACTGACACACCTGACAACAGATCTCAAACATACACACATACTGTGAATCAGTGTATCCATGACAAAAGCTACATTGGTGGTTTCATTACTGCTGTCACTCAGGGCATCTGTACTGTGTGTGTGTGTGCGTGCGTGCGTGCGTGCGTGCGTGCGTGCGTGCGTGCGTGCGTGCGTGCGTGCGTGCGTGCGTGCGTGCGTGCGTGCGAACAGCCACATGAAGTTACAGTGAGATTATTAGCATCTTCAGAGTTGGTGAGTTTATAAAGGGTGCCATCTTCTTTTACAGTCTGAAGGTGTGCAGATGAAAATGTCATAAAGAGTGTTCTACGCTGGACCCGCAATACAGACAAAAGGTTTTGAAGCCGTCACTTAAAATTGAACAATGAAAACTGTTTATTTCTCAACAAAAAGGTCAAAATACCCAGCCGGTCTTAAAGCTATTTTCTGTCTCTAACTAATGACAACCAAACTGTCGGGGTGTCCACATGATCCAGGCCTACCGTGATTGTGTCAGTGGGGGTCCGGGGCCTTGTTGCCGAGGAGAGGAAACTGTTTTTATGTCGTGAGGAGTTGGTCCTCACGGACCGCAGCCTTCTGCCAGAGTGGGGAAGGTTCCAGTGGTGGAAGAAACATTCAGATCCTTTACTTAAGTAAAAGTACTAATACCACACTGTAAAAAATACTCTGTTACAAGTAAAAGTCCTGC
>NC_045752.1:21257955-21270048 GCF_008692095.1 Etheostoma spectabile
TTACTTAAGTAAAAGTATGTAAGTATCATCAGGAAACTCTACTTAAATTATTAAAAGTAAATGTTCTCAATGCAGACACATCCTCCCATTTTAGAAAGTGTAAAGGATCCAAACAGTTGGGTGTTTAATGGTCTAATCATTTCAGCTGGATTGGCCATTACCGTGTTGGCTAGTTTCAGTTATAATACAACATCAGATTTTATAAACTACGTGTTTTATGTGCAAACATCTTATCTTGTAAAGTAACTAGTAACTACGGCTGTCAGATTAATGTAGAATTAGAAAGTGGCATGACAAGAAAAGCCAAGTCAAAAAGCCAAAAATTACACTTAAGCACAGTACTTGAGTAAATGTACTTAGTTACATTCCACCACTGAAAGGTTGAAACAGTAGGGGGGGGATCGGCTAGACTCTTTCCTGCCCTCCTCAGCGTCCAGGGGGCCTACAGGTCCTAGAGAGATGGCAGATTGCAGCCAATCACCTTCTCAGCAGAGCGGGTGATACGCCACACTCGTACTTGGGGGAGGAAGCAGCGTACCAGATGGTGACGGAGCAGAAGAGGGTGGACTCAATGGCAGTGGAGAAGTACACCATCACAGTCTTTGACAGGTTGAACTTCTTCAGCTACCACAGGAAGTACATCCTCTGAGGATATTTTGACTATGAATTGATGTTTTGAATTTCTCTATTTCAGGATTTCATGGGCTTTGCTTTACGGCGGATGTAAAATAATTCAATAGATATGAAGGTTAAAGAGCAGTCTAGATAGATGAATGGTATTTTTACCACCTTATTTACATTGCATTTCCTGTCTTTAACTTAGGCTTTCAT
Source organism: Etheostoma spectabile (assembly GCF_008692095.1). NCBI lineage: Eukaryota > Metazoa > Chordata > Actinopteri > Perciformes > Percidae > Etheostoma > Etheostoma spectabile. The sequence continues at coordinate 21,258,787 of NC_045752.1, forward strand.
CCAAATCGACTTTCTATTGCTATGCATGTCAGAGGTCGCACGCCCATGGAACAACCAGAAATGACCATATAATATGGCCGATGAAGTTGCAAACTTGCTTCTAATGAAGTCATAGGAGCAATATATATATAAAGTGATTTACACCTGTGTTTCTATAATTAGCAACGATGGCAGACTGGTCAGAGACTAATACCTCGGTAAATATTTTAGTTGGTTTATTGCTTTTTTATGTATTCTTTTTTTTATATTAATTTTTGGGGGAATTTTAGGACATTATTTGATAGGACAGGCTAGCATACGAAAGGGGAGAGAAATGACGATAAAGTAAAAGGCTGTAGGACGAAATTGAACATGCGGCCGCTAATGAATGAGCCTCTGTACATGGGGCACATGCTCATCCAGGTGAGTTATCAAGGTGCCTCTTTATGTATTCTTTAACAATAAAGGGCTGTGTTTGTTTATCTTCCATGTGCATTTAATTTGAGATTCTTTACACATAACTTCTGTTCTGTCCAGTGAACTGTGACTATAATTTGGAAGGATTGTGCAATTATAAAAGCATATTATAATGGTATAATCCTCCCAAATTACAGTTTTAGATCATTGGCCCAGTAGTTACATAGTGAAAGCTACTGTACATTCTTAAAACAACAGGGAGAGGACACCTCAACCTCTTAATTCATTCATTCCCTTTATATTTCAGAGACCAATTTCTTCACTCTTTCTTCTTTTCTCCATATATATGAGGAAACAAAGTGTAGAATTTATAAAGAAGGAAACTCTGTAATAAAACAATGAGAAAAAAAATGTGACAGACAATAGCGGACCAACTGAATATACTTTCATGTTCATACAGAAATATACATTTATGAACCACTGCTCTTAATTGAAACCATTGAAAGAGTTGCTTGTCATTTACACAAACTGTGGTACACTTTGCCTTAAAAGCGATTAGTGGACGCTTCTATTTATACTGTAGCGAGGCAGAGAGAGACAGTCAGAGACAACGAGAGAGAGCTGCGCATGCTATTCTAGCATTGTGGATTAGTGGTTGTAATTGATCTTCGTGAACGACAAGCAGCCTAACTCCTTCATTATGACAGTTTCACTTAAGAGCAGTGATCAGTCTAAATGTACACTTTACTATATTATATATATTATATTTTATTTTACTATCATGTCTTGCAGGTGGGCTGACATTAGCTGAGTGATGAATCAGCATTTAAAAGGACTTGATTGTTTATTTAATAAGTTCTTTTTATGTTGCAAATCTATTCTTTGTAGAGTGCTATATGTAATATACCTTCGCAGAACTATTTATTTTACACTATGTTTACACTGTACGTAAGGGATGATGCAATCAGCCTTCTGTGTAAAGACAACAGGTTGCTTATATATCTGAGGTAGGTTGTATAAGCAGTATAGTTTGTACTTGGACATATACATATATACATATATACACATTTATACACACATACAGTATGTGTGTGTGTATATATATATATGTACATGTACATTGTACAACCTTTAAACAAAATGACCTGTGTTGTTGATTTTTTTTCTTTTTTATTATGTTATTTTTATAGGCTTTATTGGCGAGACAAAAGCAATGCTCTTGTCCTGGAGGGACAATAAAGTGCAGTTTATCTTACTATTTATTAGTACTCCGTTTAGTTTGATATTTATTTTTTAGGTTACACATTCTGTGATGTTGACCAGGTGGGATGGACCGTAAGTCCCTGGGTGTGTTGATGCTTGGCTGCTGAGAGTGGACTGGATTTATCCCCAGCTGCAGGCTGTTTCCCAGAAAGCTGCAGGGTGGTAGTTTCTCCTCCAGAGGGCTCTGTCTGGTTGTCTGCTCCTGCTACTCTCTGCTTCCATAGCAGCGTTGGTGCTGCTGGTATTGGTGAATGAACGAATCATATTTCAGCATTGTGTCATGCAGCGGTGGAAGAAGTATTCAGATCCTATACTTAAGTAAAATGACTCATACCTCACTGCAAAAATATTCTGTTACAAGTAAAAGTCCTGCATTGAAAATGTTACTTGAAGGTCCCATGGCATGAAAATTTCACTTTATCAGGTTTTTTAACATTAATATGAGTCCCCCCAGCCTGCCTATGATAGGTGTAAACCGAGCCCTGGGTATCCTGCTCTGCCTTTGAGAAAATGAAAGCTCAGATGGATCGATCTGGAATGTTGCTCCTTATGAGATCATGACCCACCCAGAGACTTTGGCCCACCCATGAGAGAGAGACATCATGGCTTTCAAACAAGCAAAGTGGCAGTTGGTCAAGACCAAACAAATTGCCAGGGGGGCTGTGGTCAGTGGTAGAGCCTGTCAATCGGAAGGTGTGTGGTTCGATTCCTAACCCTGTAGTCCCATGTCAAAGTGTCCTTGGGCAACACACTGAACCCCGAGTTGCCCCCTGTGTAAATGTTTGTGAGTGTGTATCTGATGAGCAGGTGGCACCTTGTACAGCAACCTCAGCCAGAGTGTGTGAATGGTTCTTGTAAATGTGCTTTGAGTAGACGTTAAGACTAGAAAAGCGTTAAGTAACAACTTTACATTAACCAGTACCTTCTCCTGTTACATTTACAGACATTTCTGCTTATCCAAAAATGGATGAATTCTGTAAATTTAAAGTATATCCTCATCCTCTCTACCTTTAACAGACATTTCTGTTAATCCACAATGTAATTTTCTAACAGCGTAGTTTGCACAACCCTTTTATCTTCTTGGATGTTTGTGAATCTACCAATTTCAACAGCAGTGGTAGTAGTGATGTGGGTGGTAGGAGCAGGCTGCTGGGTTTACAGTGCACAGGGTGAGCCTCTAGGTGTCGCCCATCATCTAGCTGTTAAGGCAAAAGAAGAGGGCGGTGACTCCATCTAATTCAACCCCCTCCATGCAACTCCCCGTCTCTGTCCACAGCAGCTATTTCCGTCTGCTTCCACAGCAACTTTCCCCCATCAGCCACCGCTCATCCTAGTTATGATCCTTTTGTTTTTGTGAATTCAAGTGGCTCTGAGATTGCTGACAGAATGCGGGGCTCTCTGTGTTCTTCCAGGCTGAGACAACAATCTTGGCTATATCAAGTCATTTAGTGTTTGTGGAAATGCTTCAAAGCGCCCGCGTATGAGCAGGAGCATATCGCACAAATTGCAAACACTGACAAGAACCCACATTTGCTGATGTGGAGATGAAGAATTGTGAGGGGTTTAGTGAAGGGTAAACCTGCCATCTTCTGTTCATCCATGGGGTGTTCATAGACTTTACAATATTTTCGAGCTTCATGACATAGAGCAGGGGTCTTTAAAGTGTGTGACTACCTTGTCTATAGGCTAGTAAGCTTATCATCAATGTGTTTTTTTCCCACAAAAAGAAAGATTCATGTGTGACTGGGTTTGCTCAGTGGGTAGAACAGGCACACATATACTGAGAAATATTTCCATCATGTCTTCCCCTTCTCTCTAACCTAGCTGTCCTATCAAAAAATCGTGGAAAAGCCATTTGGATTCATTTAAGAAATTTTTTACTTTTTTTACTTTCAAAAGAATTAACTCCGAGGACCCCCCTATGGGACCTCCTATACCTCTGAAATAGTGGACATCAAAATGTATGATATACAAGACTTGGGCAGCAGTTAATGACTGTGTTCAGGTACTGTATGTAGTTATTTGTTAAGTTAATTGATTCATTGATGTGTCTATTAAATGTAAAAACAAAACGGTTAAAAAAAAAAAAGTCTATTAAAAATTCCAAGGGCCCAATGTGACATCATCAAATGTCTAGTCAAAACTCATAAATATTCACTATGCAATGATATAAAACAGAGACAAGCAGAAAACACTATTTCATTTTTATACATTACTGAGACAGTTAAATGATAATCTAAATTGTTGTTGATTGATTTTCTGAATAATCCGTAAATTGCCTATATGTTGCATAACTGCACAGGCAAGGTATTTCATTCTCCCCTTGGCCACCATTTTGTCTTCATTGGTAATGCATTGAAATATTGGCCTGATATGTCGATTTGATGACTATTTACTTGACATCTTTTACATGGACCTGATGTGTTGTCTATTATTTGACTTTGTCCTTCGTCACCCCTCATCCACACAGTTGCTAGTAGCCAAGGAGGACACTGAGTATTGAACAAACATGATGGACCCTTCAGAAAAGGTAATTATCTTTGCAAAAGTTGTCGGACGCCACAGTCTTCTGAACGTAGCCCTAATGAGGAACACAGAGAGAGTTGTGTGGAGCAGATAGTCTTAATTAGCTTTGTAGCAACTCATTTGGGTTTATTAATATCAGAAAGTTACGCCTTACAGCTTAAGGGGAGACACCATAGGTGAACAGGGAAAATAGTTTTCAGAGATATCACCTTGAAACTTTCCCAGTGGAGTACTTAAAATGAAGACAATTTGTTGTATTACAACTTTTGCGAACATTTATTTTTAAGTATGCAAATTAGGCATTTTCTAATTCAATTTGTTCTCATTTGCATACACAATGTTGTTGCAATGCAAAACATTATTGGTTTGCACTTCAACTCCTTTTAGAGTGAGGTCTTGTTCATGTCACATCATGCACATACACAACACATTAAATACTATAGAAGCTTCCAGTACCAGAACAAAACTCAAATATAAACCACAGTCACCGGAATATTTGTTTATTATTTTTATTTGTGTACGGTCCCCTTCCCCACAATAATCCACAAAGACACGTGTCCATTAATTCACTGATATATTCATGTATACATATAGTGACAAATAAAAAAGAATCACATTACAAAAGACAATTTAAATATTTAGAATGTCGATCGCATGTCAAAGTCTTGATTCATCGTTTTTACTCAACATGCATTGAAAATATAAAAAATAGACTTTTATGTTAAGTTTATATACACTTTTTTTATAAATATAAGTATACAAATGTATTTTTAAAATACAAAGATAAATACAGTCACACAGTGTACATTGTGTACCGAACCAGCAATTACAAACAATTTTTTTGGGATATTTAGCATTCACAAAACACAATTATTACATTAGAAATGCAACTTTAACGACAATTGCAGGTCTTGTTTTTTTGTCTTTATTTTCCCCGTCTTTCTCTTTGCCACCCATATGTCCTCACTTTTTACTGGGAAGTAAAGGAAGCAGTCAGTAGGGTGGGTGAATAAATAAAAGAGGATACAAAACAGGAAGTCTAGCTCTGCCGGACATCCTGTAAGAGTTTGTTGATCTCGGCCACCAGCTCGCTGGCGTCCACCAGCTCGTGTCGGCTGTCGCTGCGTTTGCCCTGAAAGTGGCTGAGCACAGAGTCAAAATCGTCCTCCTCGTAGTTCTCCGGGATCTCCTCCATGGCCGGCAGCCACTTGGAAGAGGGCCCGGGGAGCGCCACCGGCACTGGCGCAGGCGCGGGGGACGGCTGCACCATAGTGGGGCTGACCAGTGCCGTGAGAAGGGGACTGTTATGGGGTTTGGGGGTGTGGCCGCTGTTCTGGGGGCTGTTTTTGGGTGCCTGCAAGCCTTTGTGGCTGCTATTCTGGGAGCCGAGCTTCGTGCTGGGTTTCAGGGTGTGGTAGCTGCCCCCCTGGTGGTGGCCAGATGGGCCGATGCTGCTTCCCGGGTTCTGGAAGTGGGTGTTGGCGGCCCAGGCTGCCACACCCTGCTGGTGGACGGAGGGATTGGGCTTGCCGGGGAGATGGCCCCTCCTGCGATCCAAGGATCCAGTCATGGGTACCCCCACCCCGCTGAGACTAGTCCCCTTCTGGTTCTCGTTGACTTGGACGTACGAGTCCAGACCCTGGGGTAGCAAGCGCTGGAACACACTGCTCATCTCTGACAGCAACGACGTGGTCCCGCACAAGTCTTCATCCCTGGCCTCGCCCCCAGCGTCCCCTCGCTCCTCCTCGTCTCCACCGTCCTCACCCCCCAGGTCCTTGCCGAAGGTGGAGAAGCTCTGGTTCCGGGCAGGGCCAGCGTCGGTGCATGGCTGCGGTGTCTTTTCCTGGGAGTGGTCGGTTGCTTGGTGGGCTTCTTCTCCAGGGATATAGAGGTTGCTGCGGTAGTCGGCGGAGGACGCCGGGGAGGCCAGGGGGGGCATCCAGCACTGATCTGAGTGACCCAGGACACGACACTCCTCCGTGCAGAGCCTCATAGCTGCAAGTAAAGACAGAAAACTCGTGAGTAATCACAAATACTAAGCTGTGATGCAGTGAAAAGCACAAAAATCCAAGAAGAACCAGAGAATGTTTGTCACCTTTGGTTGATTGATCAACTGAAACCATAAATTGCCAAATTGTTAAAGCTGCATTTACTGCAGTCCCGTGAAGACAGTGGACCTCTTTTTTTGGTGAGTTTTCACTCAAACTGAAGGATTTAATTCAATTTGATGGGCTTAAGATATATCTCCCCATTTCTTAGGCTAAAAAAATCCTTCAAAAACCCGTTAATAATGTTTCAAATGTTTCATTAACCCTCAAAAAAAGGCTGTTTTCTTGAAAAGTTTGAATATTAAGCATCTAAAGCATTATGCACATTAGATCTAATTGAGTGGTCACATACAGCATAGTTTGTTTATTAGCTGTGTCTTGCAGCTAACACTCAGATATGTCGGTTGAGTCATGAGTTTTATGTGCATGTACATTCTTTTCATGTTGGAACCAAAACAACTACAAATCTGATCGCAAAATCAAAGAGCTGCAAAGAAGGTTCCTGTCAGTTGAGCCATCCAGCTAATATTTGCCTGCCTCTTCTCAGGTGTTTGTGCCACGCTGTCTCTGGAAACACAGTTGAAATTTTCCCTTAATTAGTCTGAAAGGTTCTCTGCAGGAGCACCGCCTGCTACAGTACCTTCCAGTGTATTTACCACCGAGAGACAATTTCAGCGAGGCCGATCAATGCCTATTACCCATTCAAAATAACTCCTCCTCTAAAAGCCCTGCATTTTTCCCTTTCAAGTCGCTCTTTTCAATATTAAATCTTCAAATAGAAAATCTCTGAAGAATAAATTAGACGAATCAAATATGCCAACTTAAAGCCTTCATTAAAGGAGTGCAGCGCTTTTGAGTCCTGCTATTGAGGGACTTCATTATCCCCTCATTAACATGAAAGGAACATTTATAATACATCTTAGAGCAGATGAAAAGTGCATTTGAGTGCACTGAAAGGGGGGAAAAAACAGTGCGGGGGCAGCGGCAGATTGGGTGCTCTGCTGATGAAAGGGTGAAAATTAAAGATTTAACCCAACTGATTTGTGTGTAAAAATGAAAGAAAGAACATGTCAGGCAAACATTAACAGCAAGCCAACCCGTCTGTCTGACTGTAGCGTCAATTCAACAATTCGACTTACTGACTGATTCCCTTGCCAATAAATTATCAGACTCGCTGCCCATAATGTCTTTGTTTACTTCAGAGATTTTCTTAAGCAAATGTTATCCAAACACATATTCTACTTTTATCCCTGATAAGAAGCAATGTGAGTGGGCAGTTATCCACTGAGCAGGGGGAAACCCAGTAAGTGTTGGCAGTGAGATGTAGGCTACATTTACATTGCTACGTTTTGTTTTTTTTGAAGCAGAGTTTTGAGCCAAAAGCGATCTCCGTGCACACAAGTGTTTTTAGCTCAAGTAGAAGAACTAATCTCCGTTTAAAATAACACGCCCAAACCACACATCTCATCAGCATTCTCGTATACTGGGCATACACAGCCCGTTGCTGGTAGTTGCCATGGTAACGTGAGAACGAGACGTCATGACCAATAAGACCCAATCAGGCGGAGAAACGATGGCGTTGGAGTCGGTGTTGCCAAAGGTCTCCGTCTGCGTCCGTTGAGACTGCAAAACAACCCCCTAAAGATTCCAAACCAAAACGGGACAGAAGTGTGTCCAAATGTCTCCTGTTTAGGGGCTCGAGCAGAGGGCCCAGAGCAGGGAGAACAAGACGGGGAAATGTAGAAGAAGATATTCGTTTTTTAAAACAAAAACGAGGCAATGTTAATGCAGCCTTAGACCACACTGAGCTCTATGATGTGATGACATATTCAAAGGGACATTCCAAAGATTTAAAATGGTAGTTCCGTAAAGTTGGAGCAATTTTTAAATACTGCTTAAAACAAGAATGGATCTTATCCATGCAACATATTACACAGGCGAAGTCGAAGGCTACTCCTCACAAGCCATAAACTGACTCTGACATATACATTTGGTTCTCATTCAACTCCTTAGAAGGACAATAAAAAATAGCCTTCATGTGCACTTTCTGCCTTCTTTCCCTCCTGCCTGCATGTGACAATGCAAAAAGAATAGGCAGTTATCGATCTCTACAGTGATAATACTTTTTTCTTTACATCAGCGTCTGACACACCCACTTCTACCTGGGACACTGGCAAAGAACCATAGACCAAGAAGACCTTGTATATTTCTTTTGGTCTTAAAAAGGCCCTCAATTTCAAAAAAGTGTGTTGCTATTCTGGCTTTAAATACAAAAAAAGTACAGTGGGTTAAGGGTAATTTGATCTGACCTGCTATAAAGTGTACAAAGTAGTATGTAGAAGTAGCTACATACATGGGTACAGACAAATAAGATAGTTGGAGCACTGTGGGAATAGACTTGATGTTTAAAGTGTCTGATAGGAAATAACCGTAAGGTTAGCCTAGCTTCGGAAAGAAAGTAAAATGGCTTGGTTGTCTATAGTGACTAAAGTAACCTGTAACGTTCGTTAATTAGCATGTTATATCTTGTTTGTTTGATCAGACAAACAATTTTTTCTAAACAGCCATCTGGGCTTTTAGGGGGAATTAGTCATTCTGGACAAACAACTATCTGGGCTGGATATAAAGCATGGGTGGACAGATTCGATCAGTGAGCACAGCTTTTGCTTTAGGTCTCTCGCTCTATTTTTGACCTTCAGGAGTTAGGGTTGTAGTTCCCCCCTGCTCCCAGTCTTTATGCTATCTAGGCTAACCACAGCCTGACCCTCTGAGAAATACACTTATTTGCTTTATTTTTAAGAGTCCCATCATGTCGGCAAAAAGAAAAAAAGGTTAAATAAGGAGCAGAGACGCTCTCATACATGTCTTTTAATTCCAAATTGAATGTTTTCTTAATGGGTTCTTAAAGCATTTAAAGCCTTGAGTTATACCATCTTCTGCATCAAGATTAGGCTACAAACAAAGACTTTCTACCTCATTTTTCCATTGTGCAGGGAGGGCTACCATTTCCAGCCATAATGACAGGGCACCGACTAAACGCTGCTCGAAATCATCCATGCGGCACTGGACACGGGGGCGGGAGGCGGGGTGAACGTACAGAAGAAGAAAGGTGAGCTTTGAGATGTAATTATGCTCTTCAGGGCTTAATCACGAGCGCAACTCGGCGCCGACTCCATAGCAACTATTCGTCACATGGCAATTAAATGCGTCCTTTTCATCGGGAGAGCATAAGGGCCTCGGTTTGGACGGCTAAAAGTGAAGGCTCGAATGTGGGAAAGAAGGAGAGTGACTAACGAGCAGAGCTAGGAAGGAAGGTAGGGAGGGAGGGAGAAGGTGTTAGTGATGAGATTGTCTGCCCGTCTGGGTCGACTTTAATTGGGATGTAGCTCAAATGCAGCGTCGAGTGATGGCTGTGTGGGAAGCTGGCAGGATAGAAGTGGGAGCTCTGGGAGGAGAGCGATAAAGCAAGATGCGGCAGCTTGCAAACTGGGTGTCGTTTGCGAAAGACAGGATGATAGACTTTAAGAGGGTGTGACCCAGTGGTAGGTGGGTAGAATATTTCTAAGTCGGTTAGGTCAATCAATGTTCAACGAGTGTTCAAAGTTCTTCCTCGTTGACTGTGGAGAGGAGGAAAACTGCATGCAGTGAGACAGAAGGGAGAAGAGATGGGTGGCTGATGGAGGCTGAAAAGGAGGATGAGTTGAGCTATCTGAGAGATAGCTCAACTTAGCGACAGTGAGGTGAAACTCTGTGGTTGAGTACATTCAGTATCCACAAACCTTCAAGGCCGATGCACATGCCACCACTTGTTATGCAGAATGGAAAAGGCATGCCAACATGGCTCAAACATTGTTTTGCTAACAAGTAGCTTGAGGTATGGCATTGGCTATGGATTTCTCCTGTTGTCGACTGATTATGGGTCACAATGTTCGTATGGTCCCAGCAATGGCCTTGTCACTTGGTCAATTGGATTAATTGTGTATGGCATCCAGTTTTTGCTTTCTGTTTCCAGGAGTATGGAGAAACTCTACAGTTGATTTTATAGAAATTAAAATATATTGGTATGCCCTAGTAGCTCACCTGGTAGGCTCGGTCCTTACAACCGTAACCCAGGGTTTAAATTCAACTTGTGGCCCTTTACTGCATGTCCTTCCCCTCTCTGTCCTGTCTAAAAACTGTTCTAATGCCCAAAAATCAATATTAGAAAATAAGTAATTGAGAGAAACTTAAAACCATTCAAGTCCATCTTAATACATTACTTATTTGCCCATAGGTGCATTGACTTATTGGCTACTGGCCCTGTCGTGTTCACTTCCAAGCTTGTCTATGCAGTAAGTGATGGAGGACAAAATCTAGCATAGGTCCGAAAGCAGATTTGGAAAATGTCTCAGATAAAAATTTAGCCCTGCAAAAAAAAATCTACTTCCAAGTAGTTTATTTAGGTTATTTGTCCTGTCAAACTAAATAATAAGAAAATAATATCTATGGCAAGGGTCTTCTATGTTTTCAAAAGGCTGTAACTTTGGTAGATATCCACCTGATTTATCTAACTCAAACTGCTGAATCTTTGCCTGAACTTTGGATGTTGTCCCATGTCCCTTATGTTGGGGCTGTGCCATAGAGGGAACATTTCAGGGCCACTACGATTAGGAAGAATGATTGCAGAAACCAACAACTAACATTGTTCATGTATCTAATGGGAGTATCGTAATAAGAAAGTCTTAAAAAATTACAAATCTATCCTTTAAGATGTATAATTCAAAACTATATGTTTGATCCTTTTATAAAAATTGATTGAACACATATGTCAGTGAAGAAATGTGCCACAACCTCTAGATGGGGTTGCTACGCCATTTTCAAAGATTCAAGAAAGAAATGGAGGGCCAGTGTTTGCTTAGAGTAGAGGACCTATACGTATTGACCCTCTTGTAAAATGGATGGAATCATGTATTACACTGAATAGATACATCATGGTTATTGTAAATCTTTTGGAGTTGATTACTCAATTTAGCTATCAACAGAAAATGTA
>NC_045752.1:21270058-21293333 GCF_008692095.1 Etheostoma spectabile
GCAACAGTTAAAGTAAAAAATACCCAACATTTGCTGGTTCCAGCCTCTAAAATATCACGTTTTCTGCATTTCTTCATCTCTACATGAACATAAACTGAATGTCTTTGGGTTTGGAACTGTTCGAGACATCATCTTGGGATTTTAAAACTTGTCATGGGCATTTTTCACTATTTTCTGACTTTTATAAAGCAATCCATTAATTAATCATTTGACAAAGTAGATTATTTAGCAGATTATTTAACACTATGAAATCATTGTCTTTCAACTCTCAAAATGTTCCTGTTAAATTGATTTAATTCAGTGCAAGGTTGTTTATAAGCCGACACAGAATTGCACAGTCTAATCAATTAGCTCGGTTTGAGTAATTTTTTATAAAATTAATTTGATTCCAACTTCTGGAATGTGAATAGTTTCCTTCTCTCATCTCTGAGAGTAAACTGAATCTCTTTGAGTTGTGGACGAAACAAGACATTTGAGGATGTGATATTGGGCCTTGGGAAACACTGATCCACATTTGTTTCTGTTTTCTGACATTTCAGAGACCAAACAAACTATTTGAACGATCAATAAAATAATTCATAGACTAAATCAACAACGACAATGATCTTTAGTTGCAGCCTTGAACCTACAGCACAACATAAGGATTTTATGAACTGATGTACTGTAAAAACTGAAGAAAGACTGAAGTTAGGACTGACAACTATGCTAAGACAGAAAGGGGTGGGGGATGGTGTATGAAGGGAGGGTTTGTGGGGTGTGCTGGATGGGTGGCCAGGGGTGTACCTGCATGCGTTCTGCGCTGGCCATCAGGAGCATATATCTCAGTAAAGCCCTCACCAAGGAGCCGGTCCATGGGTGACTCCCTGCCAGGCTCGTAGTCGCTGTCCCCTGCCTCACTGTCTCCACGGCCGCTGTCCTTCAGACTGAACTTATCCATCTCATTCAGGGCATATCTGCACACAGAGACAGGCAGAACATGTCATACCTTCCTCTCAGAGGACCTGCTGGTCATTGACAAGGGCTGGGTATCGTTCAAAAATGTTAGCGATACCAGTACCATGACTTTGAGACTAGTTCCTAAACCATACTTTTTTTGATACCAATGTTATAAAAATTTTAAAAAAACATTACAGATTACAGCACAAATCTTTTTATGTATTTCTTAGCATCTACTGTGTGAGCTTCCCTGTGTATAGTAGAGTTTTCCCTGTGTGTGTCTAACGTGTAACGTTAGACACACACACAGGGACAGACACAGGGACAGACATTCACCATCATTATTAGATCTTAGTACAAGCATGCTGCATGCTCATTGGCTCACTGATTTAATGAGATTTACTCCTTAGGTATTGAAATTGGCTATTGGATTTTTATACTCGATACTTTAGAGCCAATTTGGTCGCTGCCTAAAATGTAGTGAATTCAGTACCCAGTCCTATCATTGACAATACTACTATGAAATAGTTAAGGGAATGCCATGCTACTGATAGATAATAAAGTGCCCTAAGAAGCAGAGAGCGCTCTGCAAGAGAGGTTTTACATAAAATTATGCAAATGTGAAGTTATGGAGCATACAGTTTGACACTAAACCAAAATGCTACTGGATATCTATTTAAGGGACTATTTGAAAGTACTGACATACAAATTCATGTGGAAATTACAGTGTAGAGGCGTACAATATGAGTTTCCGTTTATTTTGACCTTACTTTTGCCAATGTCTGACAAAGGCTTTGAAAGCATTGTTGAGTGTGTGTGTGTTACCTGTAGCTCCGGGTGTATTTGTTGCCTCTGAAGCTTGGTCGTGGCTGGTACTGGCCCTGATGGAGCATGGACAGAAGCTGTGAAACTTGCTACAATCCCAAGAGAAACAAAAAAAAAAAAAAGAAAAGAAAAAAAGAAAAAAAAGGAAAAAATGAGGAGGGGAAAATGAATGGAGTCAAACAAGCAAGGCCACAAGACATCATTGGGGGGAGACATTGTGTGGGGGGAGGGGGCAGTATGGGGAATGGGGGGGAGGGGAGGGGGGAGGATGACATGACAATTGTGACTTGCTCCTGAATGTGATGATCAACAAAAACATGACACAAACAGCTCAGGGTAAACAAAATACGGGAGCAATTGATAAATCTGGAATAAATACTGAATAACAAACACACAAAGTGCATAGCATATGATTTTGGATAGAAATGTTGCAAGTGGATTATCTTTTGGTGCATTATTGACACCTAAAAACACAGAGCTGAATGTTTATGCACAAACAGCAATCCTGCTGATTGAGCGTCTAGGTTTGAAATCAATTTAACTAAAAGCTCGACACAAACTGAATTGTCTCACCTCCACAGGAGGGGTGGCGTGGGCCAGCTCGAGTGCAAAGTTCTCCGGCACATGAATGGAGGAGATGGTGACCAGGCTGTTGAGCGACTGGCGGCTGTGATGGCTCTGCCTGCTCCCCAGGGTGCCCCTCTCAGGTGTAGGGGAGCCTGAGGGGGAGCGCGGGTGGGCACGCACCGGCAGAGTCCCATTGACGGTTGGGACCAGGGTGATGTCCGCCTTGTGGATCTGCCTGGCGGGCTTCTTGGGGTGGTTCTGGTAGCTGTTCTCCGCCACGCGACAGTTGTAGTTGTGTCTGGGGTCTTTCTTTTCGCGGTTGCAGCGGGCGGTGGCAAACATCACCATGACGATGAGCAGCAGAGCGCAAACAGCGCCCAGAGAGATGATGACGATGAGGGAGAGATCCAGCGGCGCCTGGCTGGAGCCGGTGGGGTAGAGAGGGGGGAGGATGTCCATATTCTCCTGCAGGGAGAGCCTGAAGAGGGCACCTGTGAGCAGCCGATTGGTGCCCCTGTCCTGCACTTCCACCCTGATCTCCATCACGTCCCGTGGAGCCTGCACCAGGCTGGCGTTGGTCCTGAGCTCACATCGCCGGGCGTCCATCACAAACAGCCCGTCCTCGTTGCCACCGACGATGGCGCAGCTCACTTCTCCATTGGCGCCGGCATCGCGGTCCGTGACTTTGAGCGCGGTGATAAGCTGACCGGGCGATGCGTACTTCCACACCGGCAGCTCGGCGGTGTGGTTTCGGAGGGACGGGGAGTGAATGATTGGCGCGTTGTCATTTTCATCCAGAACAGTCAGAAGGACGGTGGTGTTGGTTGTCAGCACTGGGTTTCCCCCGTCACGTGCCTGCACGGTGAAGGAAATCCGGCTGACGTCTTCGTGGTCGAAGCTGCGTAAGGCGTAGATGGCGCCATTGGAAGGGTCAATGGTGACGTAGGTGGAGATGGGGCTCCCCTGCACCAGAGCATCTAGGACGGTGTAGGTGACCTGGCCGTTGGTGCCCAAGTCTGGATCTGAGGCCACCACGGTCATTAGGTAGGCTCCGGGGGAGTTGTTCTCCGATTTGAAGACCTCGTAGCGGCTCTTTTCGAAAGACGGAGGATTGTCGTTTTCGTCCAGCACCTGGACGGTGAAGTGTTTGATGGTGGAGAGGCTGGGGGAGCCCCTGTCCTCGGCTATGACCGTCAGACTGTACTCTGACCTCTTCTCCCTGTCCAGCGAGACATTGGTGAGGATCATGTAGTTCTTCTCATACGTCTTCTGGAGTCTGAAGTGGCCGTGGCCGTGCAGCCTGCAAATCACCTCGCCATTGAGCCCTGCGTCGCTGTCGTCCACGCGTACCAGAGCGATGAAGGTGTCCACTGGGGCGCCCTCTGAAATGTACGCCACTTCCTCTTTGCCAGGCGTCATCAGGTTGATGTTTATCTCGGGTTTGTTGTCGTTTACATCCGCCACCTTCACCACAATTTTGCAAAGCCCAGGAATGGAATTAGGGCCCAAGTCGTGGGCCTGCACATCCAGCTCATAGGAGGCAGTGGTTTCAAAGTCCACTTTTTTAATAAGAGTAATGTGGCCATTTTCCGGGTTTATCTTAAATGTTTCCAAGATCTTTGGCGAGACGTGACTGCTGAAAGAGTACACTATTTTCCCATTAGTGCCCTCGTCCGGATCTGTGGCGTTTAAATCAATGATGAGAGTCCCTAGGGGGGAGTTTTCCAGCAAATTGATGATATAAGCCTGCTCATCAAAGGCTGGGCTGTTGTCGTTGGAATCCGAGATGCTGATCTTGAGCAAAGTGGAGCCAGACTTTGGGGGCACGCCGTTATCCGAGGCCGTGAGCTGCAGCTGGTAACTGGACTGCACCTCCCGGTCCAAGTCCCTCATCACCACCAGCTCTGCGTACTTGGCCCCGTCCGTCCGGGTCCTCACGTCGATCTTGAAGAAGTTATTGGGCGTTAGGGAATATGTATGCAGGGAGTTTTCCCCCACGTCCGCGTCCATGGCGCCGTCCAGCGGGACGCGCGTCCCTACGGATGCGCTCTCGGAGATCTCGATGGGGACGATGGCGCGGGAGAAGTGCGGCGAGTTGTCGTTTATGTCCAGCACTTCCACCTCCACATGGAACAGCTGCAGGTACTCCGTCGGGAGTGTGACCACGTCGAATTCAATCGAGCAGTTGGAGTTTTTCTCGCAAAGCTTCTCGCGGTCGATTTTGGTGCCAATGCTGATCTCCCCGTCCTCCTCTCGGACAGACAGGAACGGCGTACTCCCCCGCTGCATAGCGCGGAACCGAAAGGTCAGGGAACTCGGCAGTTTAGACAAAACCCCGGCTACATCTTCCTTTAACCGTGCAATAACCGTGCCCACTTTCTGCTCCTCGTAAACTTTATATTTCAAAGTCTTACCGGTTGCTCCGTGCACAAGCGCGACCAACAGCAGCAGTTTGAATGGTGCTGAAGAGAATATATTTCCTTTGGTTTGGATCATTTTTGCCCTTATCTTCTGTATTCACACAGAGGGGGGGAAATCCTGGGGGGAAAGAGGGAATAGACGTCTTCTCAGACGTCTGGCATGTTAAATCCTCCGCTGCTGCTGCTGCTGCTGCTCACGGTCGCAAAGAAAACTCCGCAAAATTGACAAAAAGTAAATAAATAAATAGATAAATATGCTATGTAAGTAAACTGTTCTTCTTTTTGGAAAAGAATTGCACACAAAAAGCAAAACCGTGGCGTCCTCCTTGTAGACAGATTTGTTGCATATAGCGACATATGCACGTCGCCTCGTTAGTGTGCGCGCCTGTGAATGAGAGTGTATGTCCCGGCGAAGAAAAGACGCAGCTTTCTCCCAGTCTGTGTTTGAGAGTGAGTGAGAGAGTGAGTGAGTGAGCGAGAGAAAGAGGAGGGAGTCTGTGTGTGTGTGTGCGCAGCCCTGCTTCGTGCGCTCTATTCGGTTGCCCCTCCAGTCTCTCTCTCTCTCTCTGTCTCCGCCCGCCCCGCACCAAAACTGCGTCTCTTTTCCACACAAAAACACTCCTCCTCCTCCCCCCCCCCCCCCCCCCCCCCCCCCTTACCCCACACACACCACCACCTCTTCCACTCCCTCGCCCCTTCTGCTCCTAAATCACCAGAATGGCCTCCTTCAAGCAGCACAGGAGGGACTATTGATGGGAGCCCCGTTTCTCTCCCCCACCTCCTTCCACAACACAGGACAGACTTCCCCAGTATCGAAAGTGTGCCACAACAATGGGCCAGAGGAGGAAATATTCTGGGCTCAGCCACCCTTCAACACAACCACACACTGACCCGCGGCAGACTTACATTGTTATGGTTGCGATTCACAAAAGTGTGCCAACTCGGGTCTTTTGTCAGGCGTGCGTAAAATGCCAAGTTGTCCCCCTCAGAATAATAATGCCACGGGGAAGGAAACATGCCCATGACTCAGAGGTTGTGAGTCCGGGGCGCACAATTTAAACCCAAAAGTACACGAATAAAATCTCGTCGTTGGTTATATTTTGTTTTTGCGGCACAAGTTACAGCTCTCTCCATCTGTTGAATCAATGCCACTACATCTGAATTTACACCTGGCTGTTTGCTGATCGAGCAAGTGTATCCAGCTTTAAATATGCCAGGAGTCTGTGGTTATGTGAGCGCCACCGTAAGATCAAAGAAATCAGTAAAGTATTCCTGTAGTACAAGTGAGTAGTCTGGTAACAATACTAGTGTCATCATTTTCTTGTTGGGGCTTATAATATTTCTATTTATCTAAAGCAGTAATGTATGTGTTCTCTTTGTGCGCCAAAGACGCGCACAAAATACGTCTCCATCCAATTTCTTTTATTTTTTCCCCCAATAAATCCCGGTTTGTCTCCCTGACGAATTAACAAGTTAATTTGGCTTTTGGTCACAGGTTCGCCAGGTTGTGCGTATGTTCATGAAATCAGTGTCAGACACTTGAAACCAACAATGTTTTGCGCGTTGGCTCTGCATGGCTCCTAGTATCCCAAACCAACTTACAACTAAATAATGCAAAAACTTTCACGCATGCTTAAATGATTTACATTTGAAAGCAAATGGCGCATTACAGAGTTCTCAAATGTTTCAAATTTAGAGAACTTTTTTTTATTTATTTTTTTGAATTGGTCTCGGGATGTTTTCTCGATTTCTTTTCCATTTCCACTATAAATCAAATTCTCTCACTAAGGGTTAGGTATGGCGAGTGCCTTGCAATCCACCCACAGCTGACCCCCCACGTGTGCTCTCTTTTAACAAACACCCCCCCCCCCCCCCCCCCCCCCCCCCCCCTCCTCTTGCTGCATAATGATGTTGTATGGAGGCCTACATCTCTTGATCCCACCAAATTACCATCCTGCAAACTCAACGTGTCTCTCACAGAGCAAACAACTGGGCATGCAGAGCTTTATAAGAGAATCACCAGGCCATCTGGCCCGGGCCTCCGACAGCCCAAACCTACAATTACCATCTATTCAGACCCAGCCACCCCCCGGCCAAATAACACCAAGTGAGAATTAGCCCCATCACAAGTCAGATAGAATCTAATATCCTCATCATCTTGCTGTGGAAAAAACTCTTCTAAACCACTTTTGAATGAGTTTACTATTCTGCAATGAGAGGCAATCGGTGCACATTGGATTTATTTTTTTCTGTGTATGTGTCATAGCTGATATGACAGTAGAGAGAAAAAAGGGGGACAGCATGAAGATGAAAGTGTCTGATATGTGTTTTATGGCTTGCATAAATCCATTCTCCGCTCTCTACATGCGTAAAAGTTCACATCCCAGCAGACATTTCTATAGTACATCCTCATCAGTGTGTGTCACACACTCCAGTAAGCCAACAGAAGCCCATTTGGAATGTTCCCCAGATTCTTTTTTTGTCCCCCCCAAACCATTCAAAAAGTAATGAGTCGCGCTGCGCAGACTTATACTCTCAATAAGCTTCATTTGGAGTGCGAGCCATATCTGATAACCGCGGCACTGATTGGTTTCAACAGAGCAAATTATCTGCAGCCAGCATCTTTGGGAGGATGCGTCTCTGTAATGGATTTTATCTGCATTTTAGATTCCTATGTGTGACCCGTGGGAACGCAGGCTCTCTGCGCCGCCATCTGTCTCGGAGAAAACACATGGACATCTCTCTCTAGCTCTCTCTCACACACACACACACACACACAAACACACAGATGCTGAATGACCAGACAAGGGCAGAGTGTCCATTCAGTTCACAGTTTAAAGATGCTCATTTCATGTTTTTATGAAGGACTGCGGACAATTAGTTAGTGTCAATTCTATGACCGGGACGAGCATTTACAGTACTTCTCTATTCTATAATACACCTACATGTGTGTGATACCTAACTAATTTAAGCCATGTTACGGAATGTCATATTCTGATGTCCATAATAATGCCCAAATCATACAGTTCAAGTTTTTTTTATTGATTTCAGAAGACAAACTGGACAATTTACTAATGACTGAATGTTTTTTGGTTATTGTTTGGGTCAAAGTGATATATCAATGACGGGACGGTGTCCTGCACTAACACTGCTTCCACATGAAGTTAGAGGATGTTTGCATGCAGCAAGATTACATTCGGACACACTCTACTGTAGGTATCCCACGCTGCCTTACTGAACTACATCTTTGTGTTATGTTTTGTAACATTTAACGCTTATTGAAGCAATACAATTCGAGTTTTATCCAGCCAATTACGCACGGTGCCAAGCTCTCCACGTGCCACAGTATTGTGGTGTCTCTCACGGGATGCAGACCCCCCACCTGGTACGTCTACAATGGAAGAACCCGCGGATTTAAGATTCCCGTAACAAATAACAACGTTAGCCACGGGCCGGTGCCCCTGCACATTCAGTACTACACCCCCCTGGTGAGGAGCTAGAGGTGCCTTAGTGGCATTACTGGAATAGGGAACGTGCGCAAATCACATTTCCTCTGCAAAAAAAGAAAATTCCCGCATGTTACACAGATTCCAGCAAAGAAATTTCTTTAATCCCAACAGATACGATTCAGGACTCTGCTGTATGTGTGTTTGTGTGTGTCATTTCACTTATTTGTTAATTTAACAGGGACACTGGTCATTGATCCACATCAAAGTAACTAACTCAATAGGCAAATGTTCATGCTATGTCCCTTACCAGTTTTAAAATGGCAACCCAAAAAATACAATAAATGACTTAATACAGTCAGCAAGGAAAAGCAACATGTGCAGACCAACATTCAGACAGGCACAGTACACAACAAAGAGTAACAAACACAACACAAATCAACCAGAAACTTCCCATCAACTGATGATGATGATGCTAATAACATGAAGCTGAAGTGAGTGGTGCTGTAATCACAATGTACATGCCAATGCCCAGGCTCAGTAAATAAAGCGTTCATGAGGAAACATGTTTGATGTTTCACTTTGACTTTTCCCTCGGAGTTAACAAAGACAGAAGGGCTCCTGCAGCCAGTTGGAGGAAGGGTGACTGTGGTGGATTCAGATACTCTGTCCTTGGGGACCATGAAACTGGTGACTGAAAGGAGTTTGGAAGGGGGTCTGTGTGGCGGAGGTGGGGGGGTCTCGGGGGGGTACAGGGGGACGGGACAACTTTGTCATTGAAATGAAGCTGGAGACCCCAATGACAAAGGCTGCATAGCAGGTGGAGAAAGAGAGGGCCGGGGGGGGGGGAACCATCCTCCCTCCCACAAAGAATCAGTGCGCAGCAGGGGAGGGGGGGGAGACGGAGGCTGGGAGTGGTGGCAGGTTTTCGTGTTTTGTGTGCGCTTTTTTTGGAATATGGGAATATATGCACTCTCTCAGTTTATACGTTCCTCTGTATGTTTTTTTCATATTTCCAGTTCAGATATCATGTCAAGAAGGAGCATTCAGCCTCAATTTTCATCCATTTGATTATTTGTTTAAGTTGGCCCATGTATGTGTTACTTCTTTGATAATAAATCCCTTCCTGTTTGAGTTAAAGCAAGCCTTTATGAACAAGGCAATTGTGAACATCATTGATGACAAGGGGAAAAAAAGTAGTAAGAACAAAGACAGCTGAGTTAACAGCAGTTTGATCATATTCGATAACAGTCAAATAAATTGTTATATAAATGAATCCTGATCCCTAGATATTCAGCCCCTTTCTATCTTCCTCAGCAGAAGGGGAGTCTTGGCCTGCGGCGGGGGGGTCGGGAGGATTGTAAAGGCACGCGAGCATCTGCCACTATCTCATTACCATGCTGTTAGCTCGCGCGACAGGGAAGGTATTTGGGCTCAGGGAGAGGGGAGTCGGGATCGTTCCCTGCACCCAGCAGGCATGGCCCGAGATGACACAGACAGCTCGAATTACAATGTGACGCATAATCAGCTGATCGTTGGCTTCAAATGTGACTCAGTCTAAATGAAAGCTCTTAGAAAATATAAGAGCACGGCCATTGATGGCACAGCATTAAAGGCAAATTCAGTGGTACAGGGCCAACAGTATGTGGATACGAAACATTTTCCGATACCGTTACCAGTAGCCTTGCCATACAGCCTAAATGCTGGTATCGGTGAGGAGTTTATGCACCGATCCAATACCACATAATTTTGCCCTGAAGAAAATCAATTTTAAAGTAGTTTATTTTTGTTTTTTTTCTATTATAACTGACTGGATAATAAAAGAAAGTTATACAGCGTTTATTGTTTGTGTTTGTTCACGTTTCAAAACGAGTTTTACATGAGCGAGGCCGACAACAATATCAATCATATCACATGCATACTGGGACAGTAGTATACAGCTGTTAAAACATCATGAAACATATGGCACACTGGTATTGGATCGGTACTCGGCCGATACGCAAGTTCAGGTATCAGGAAGCAAAAAATGAAATCGGATCATCCGCTGGATACCCAAAAATTGCTCCCATTTGTGATTGTTGAACATGTCTATTCCAAAACTTTCCCCCGAAGTTAGAACGTGGCGGCCATTCAGCCACAAGAGCATTTTGGTGAGGTCCAACACTGATGGGTGATCAGGGGTGGCTTACAGCCGTTGGTCCAGTTCGTCCCAAAGCTATTGGTTGGGGCTGAGGTCAGGACTCTGTGCCAGCCAGTCAATTTTATTTCTAAACATCACTAATTATATTAACCCCAAACCAAATTCTTGTGCCAGACCACAGTTAACCTTTAAGGTTTTCCGCAAATAATCATTCTCTCTATTTACTCATGACACTTGTCTACAGCAGTTACTTCACGATAGGCAGATTTCTGTATTATAATACACATAAAAATGATGTTGATTAGGGATAGTCTGATCATGGGCCCTGACTGATTATTGGGCCATTTTTTGGCAGTTTGAGCATTATCTGTATCTGCGTTTTATTTGCCCGACAACCAATAAAGTTAATGAATTAAAAGGTACGCTGCTTTGGCACTGCTACAGCTCTGTGACTGTCCCTCTGCTTTGGTTTGACTCACCACCGAGTCTGACTTCCTGTCCCGCCCCCGACACTATCTGACCCTCTGTTACTGGGTGTTATGTTGAACTTTATTCATTCATTAAATAATTGCTTAAAGCAAGTAAAGTTATGAGTTGGCGTTTGTAACATTACAAAATATCAATTTGCCACAGATTTTCATTTTCACTGTAAATGCATATTGGTTCCAAACATTGGTTATCGCTTTCATTCACTACTAATTATCGGTCAGTAATCCCTCGGACAAACATACTGATGTTACCTTTTTAGTCTCTACAACCATGCATCACTGAAATAGTAATACAGCAGTACAAATACTGTTTATAGGTATACTGGCTGTTTTCTATTTCAGATATTGACATATTTAACATTTTTGAATTTTAAGAGGTTATTGAATATAAAATAGTTGCATTCAAGACTTATTATAAATTAATTAATTGCATGTCGAATTCACGTTTAGGTAGAGCCACGGCTTGTGACGCTAATGCATAAATGCTGCATTATATCTAATATCCAGCAGGAGGCGACTCCACTGGCTCCAAATAAAAGTTAGTTTCTTTAGAAGTTTATGGGGAAATTACCCTACTTTTGCCTTGATTTATCAACTCAGTTAACATTTTCATAATGAGTGTATGAGTTTATGGTCTCTATCACTGGTTTCAAGTCTTTTAACACAGCATGATGTTCATTTAGTAAATTGAGCAATCGACAATAAAGCTTTAGGACCTGCCAATCAGGACATAGGCTTGGCAATGCTAACCATGCTAACACTGTGGACATTAAAATAGACATCAACTTGTTTTTGGGTGCTGTCTGTGTTTTAGTTTCAAACTTGGACTATCTCACGGTGTTTTCACTTTATCAAAGTTAATTGGAACAGCACCTTCAACCGAGCTAGCTAGCTACCGCTAAGGTCAGCTGGTAAATTAAGGGAAAGTTTACAGATTTTCAGTTCTGCCTTACATGAAGCTGAACGCTGGCACTAACCAGCGGTCTGCGTTTACACGCTGGTAAAACTCCGCTGGACGACACGTTGAAAAGTTGAAAATCTTTTAGCTTAGCACAGCGCCATGGAAACCATTCACAACACTGGCTTAGCTGCATCACCCCGCTCCGCCCTTTTGTCCGAATATGGTCACTTCTGTCTCCAATATGTTAAGATAGTGAAGGCCAAAAGGCAAACTCCCAGCTTCAAACAACCAATGGGTGATGTCACTACTGCTACGTCCATTTTTTTTTCTACAGTCTATGGTTTAGATGTAGAAAATCCCATCACAAAATACATTTGTTATAGCTCTGAAGGTGTCAATAGGATCCAGAAGTCCAACATATCAGTGATATCTGAAAATGTGAGCTTTTTGACAGCAATAATCTGCATAAAACAGAATGAACCAATATATGACATCAATTAAAATCCATGACGTGCGCCAGCAAACCTTTACTCAAAGCAACTCAAACGCACAAGGGGAAAAAAAGACTTTTCATATGCATTGTATGCTAAGATACATTTAGGGGTTCCAATGCAATAGAGGTCTGAAGACCCAACAGGAGACCAGAGTTGAGCTGGGTCCAAATTATATTTAGGCTCAATGGGTCCTGCTGGAGCTCCATTCTGGTCTGTGTATCAGTAAGTCAAATACCCAGGTGGATCCAAGCCGCCCGTTTGTTTATGGAGCTGGCTTTGTAAAACGGGGGAATTGTCATGCTGAAAAAGGGAATGGTCAAACCCAAACTGTTAACACAACGCACACTGGAAGCATTTAGATAGAAGAGGCCAAAACTCAGCTCAAAAAGTATGTGGACAGAAGTATCTTTGAGTTGTTTTCTGTGGATTCCTGCAAATGTAGACATGTCTTGTTGAGCTAGCTTCTGCACAACTTCAATGGAGTTGGATTTGACACTAGAACGTGACGTCTCTCTAATCAAAGTGCAACTGTTTGCACCAACAATTACCCAAAGAGAAATCCAGTAGAGACAAAGATTCAAATTTGCGGCCGGTGCAGATGTTTCACCGTACACTCTGTCGCCTTCTCTTTATGTCACTTTGAAACATCTTTTCTTCACTGTCACAACTTAACAAAGACCCCCTTTTAATCTGAGAGGGAACAACGTTTCAGAAATGTAGGAAATCACTATTTGCTGTAGAGGGAGGCCATTCAGGCTGAGGATAAAAACTAAAACACTGATTTCCTCTCACAATTTTACATTTTGAGAAATATCCTCATTCAGTTTCTTTCTGAGCATGAGTTAAGAAGAGCAATGTAAAGCAATGTAAATGAAGTAAGAGGCGTGATGATGGCTTCCCATGTGAAAAGCCCTTACAACTTGTAATTCCTGCATAGTTTACGCTTGTTTGCTCTCCTCGTCTCTCTGATCAGCTCTGATTGTCTTTACCGGGATTGCCAGCTCATCCATAAAGCCCAGGCTTTTACCTGGGGTGCAGTCTTGTTAACTGCCCCCCCACCCCCCAACCCCCGGGACTCCATTCACATTTGGAGGTATTGAAAGAGCCTCCTTGACTTGGTAATGGGCTCCCTGTGCTGTATACAAGGCCCTTGTCTTGTTAGGTATGTGCTGTGCACCGCCACCATTTACCTTGTTGACTCTCTCCATTTTGAAAAGAAGCTTTAAGATGTCCTGCTTCACCTCCATAACAGCTCTCACAATAAAACCACACAATGTAAAAAAAAAATAAAAAAATAAATAAATAAATGAAGTGTAGAGGGACTCGTAGAAAGACACATTTGTAGCCTTGGTTCAGACGTTCCAGATTTGAAACTAAGCCGGTGTTATATTTGTTTTTCACACATGAAATATTCATGAGCTTCAAAAATCCGGAACACCTCGTCGATACTCTGCAAGCAGCGTGTTGTCATCGACCCTGCTCTGTAAATTAGAGCAGCGCTGACAAACACCACAAAGGTATCTGTCTGTGTGGACTCTGCCGGCTGGTTTTGTTTGCCACGAAAGGCTAATTGACTTCTCTGACTTGTCCTAAATAGACTCACAATAGTCTTAGGTTTCATGCACGAACAGCGCAGGGCTTTTAACGAAGATCACAGGCACTTTTTTTCACCGGGTCCTTCCCTGCATTCAAGTTGAGGCAGAGCCAAAGACCTCCTCCCTGACGGACACACGTCTGGCATATGCTGCCCTGATACCTGATCACTTGTTTTTAAAAAGATGCACAATAGCCTCTCCTGGTCTACGCCCGCGTTTCAGATCTTACGAGTGAGAGATTAATGTCCAGCCAGTTGTTGGAATATCCTCTAAACTTTCAAATGCCATCCTTTTTGGATCAATCCACCTTTATTCATCTTACCCCACCCCTCATTTTACCTTTTTCTCTTCCTCTTTAAAAGAGCAGCTGCGAGAAGTATCTGCCAGATGCTAAGCAAACACCTTTTCAAGGGCGTATCTTTGGGATCAACATGAGGGCGGGGGTTCCAACTGTCTAGGGAGGCAGTGGCACATGTATGCATGTACTAAAAAAAAGCGCCAAAAAAATCTAAATAAATGACAGAAATAAAATGACAAATGTCCGAAAAAGCACCAAAACCTCGTACACTCATAAAAACTGAAATTTCTGAAAGAATTGCCAAAAAAAACCTGAAAAATGGGACAAAACATTGAAAGAATCGTCCAAAGAAACCTCAAAAAAGGTAACAAAAACTCAGAAAAAGCAACAAAAACGTTGAAAGTTTTCAGAAAAAGCCCAGTTTTACTCTTCAAGTTAATCAGTGCAGTTCTGTGCAGACACAAAAAAAGACAGGATTTTTTTTTTAACTCTGTGAGAGTTGTGGGTGACGCAAGCTAGCAGGACAATAGAGGGACGGACAGCAGCAAGCAAGAAGTTTTTTCTGCGCTGACCAGAGTATCGAAGGGGGAGAAGGGAGCGAACAAAGGCCTCCAATGTGGCTCGGGTTGAATGTTTACCACGTGCGGGGCCAATGGGTGACATATTTTTGGGAGTGCTCATTCATTAGACTAAAGATTTACTACCCCCAAGCCCCCACTTCTTCTTTTCTGTTTGTCTTGGCAGATGTGAGGCAGGCGCTGGCCTTTCTCTCTCACTCTTTTTGGTGTGGGAATACAATCTCTCTCACCAAAGCACCACGTGTTCTTAATATCGAGGCCATTTGCGTGGAAAGTCTTTATGATACCTGCATCAGCTTTCAATGCAGGCTAGACGCCCCCCCCTCCCCCTCTCTGTTGTGACTCGAGTAGACCGAGGCAGGGCCAGAGACCTGCTCTCCTCCTTTTTTAATCTTCGGTCCAAAATCTCTTCACTGTATTGCTCTTTTGTGTGCAATTCCCCGTCATTGTTGATATTACATCAGTGTGGCATTGCAGGGGCAATCAACTGGTTATTAAACTGTAAACGGATTATTTCATGCACAAATGTAATTAGCAAGCATCTAATTCATTACAACAGAACTAATAAGCTGATGCAATAACAATCATACTGCCCATTTTAATTTTTTTTAGACACAAGACCAAATGTAAAGTGGGGGATAGTTATCAGATTTGTTTTTTATTATAAGCCATCAACAACTATACAGGCAAACACATTTCCCATTGAGTACTTGGGTGGACCACAGAGCTTCTTTTTTTTTTCTTTTTCTTTTTTTTTAATAATTGCCTTCTGCAGTACCCCACACAGATACCAACAATCTTTATAGAGTTTCACAGTAACTAGCTATTGCAGGCAATCCAGTGCTATTAGTTATCACTGCAGGATCTTGTTTTACGACCTTAATTAAAAGGTCCAGACAGTGAAAACAGCAGTTGTGTTTATCATGGTGGCCCAAGAGAATGGGGTACTAAAGGGTGTACTTATTACACGGCCCATAACCAGGCCAGTCCTAATGAATCTCAGACCCATGTGGTTTATCTAAACACATTCCACGTTGGGCCGCAGGAAATCACCACGGTCCCCCTGCCTCCTTTGACCTGCATTAGAGGCAAATGTTGGAAGGAAACTAAGGTCTAAGTCTGATAATCTAAGAGAAATCTTCACAATCAAACACTATCCGTGAGTCTAATGTGGTGCATGCTCAGCAAAACACCAGAGAAAGCCATTTCTTCCCCTTAAAAACATTGGGCTTGTAGAAACAACAGTGTGTGTGTATTTGTTCGGGTCGACTCTCAAATCCTCCAGTTTGTTTGAGTCGCTAAGCGCAATAGACGGGGGAAAAGCACAAGTGCAGGCGGTACAAGTTTTTGGAAGTGTAGCGGGGATGTGAAAGCCCCAGAGTAGGGCTATGGCGCGGTGTAAAAATGAAAAGCAAACAAGATTTTCTGACAGCTAAAGAGTCTCCTGGCATCTGCAGAGCTCATGTTTCTCCAGACAGACCCACTCCCAGCTACTGAGGGAAGTGTACAGGCGGCCGCAGGGCACAGTGACAGAGGCTTGCAAGTGTGTGGGTGTGCAGATTTCTTGTGAAATCACATGGCTGAAATGTGGGCCAGAGCCAGCGCTACGCCAAGGACCAGTACCTGTGTGTTGATGAGGAGGGACACATTAAAAGCAGCCACCGATTCACTCTTAAGAGCCACAAACACTTAGCAGCATGTTCTCCCCTGAATCATTCATGAGCAACTCAACGCATACATTTAAAAAATAAAAAAAATAAAAAAGCCAGAAAAGTGGGAGTATGGAAGGAGAGGGAAATGATTTGCATAACTTGAAATGTCAGATGACTGAGTAGAATTTTTCTGATGAGCTTCTTCTTCTTCTACATACGGGACTGAGTTCCTGCATGCATGTTAATAGTCGGGCTAATTGACTATTAATTTGAATCAAAGCCTTGCTCGGGATAAAAATAACTTTGAGAAAACACCCTAATGATCAGATTTGGTGCATTGTGCACTCTCTTTCTCCTCAGTTCTCTGTGCTGCGCTTCTCCTTCTTCTTCCCCATTCATCCCAGCGGGTTTGTTAATGAAAACTTAAGGCTCAAACAAGTCCAATACTCCCAAGAGGGAATCTCTGGTGGGTTAGGCTGGAGATAGAGAGAGAAAGAGGCACCAGAAGCATCTCTTCGCCTAGCTGTGTTTAAGCTAATGAAAGCGCTCCCTAATTACTTTGCCAGCGTTGATTTCCATGAGAAAGCCCCAGTCATCAGTCACAACACCTTATTCATTAGTCTTGCCTAAAGGATGGCCCCTCCATCGCTGCGCACCCCCACCCCCACCCCTCGTCTACTGCTTTCATTTCTAATCTACTCTTCCTCACTCCCTTGCTTTCCCTCCATAACAAGCCACAGTGTTTTCAGAATGAGAGAAGGGGAGAGGTGCAATTAAGGGAATAGCTGCACTTGACTTGGACCACCACATTCATTAAACACAGCTTCATGGAGCCTATAGGGATGAAGTCCCAAAGTGAAATAGCCCTGAGTGCTTCTGTCAAACAGTGTGCAGTGGGACGTTGTTACAGGTCTTTTAATGCCAAACTTAGTCATTTTGGTAATTGGTAGTTGAAACTAAAGAACTTACTTTGGGACTTGCAAGCAAAGTTCATTTTGAGGACATAATTTGATGATACAATGCTGGGGAGAGCGGACATTGTGGAAAACAGAAAACATACAACATCTTTTTTTTTTACTTTAAAGCTTTAGTAAGCATATGTGAGGGAAAACGATGCGCCTTTACTGTTATTGCTTTTACAGAATCACAAAAACAGGTTACCAGTTTACAAACATTTACAGCAATTCTAAGCAAATAATTAAGATTTGAATGTCAGAAAAGACAGAAACACTATTGTCACTTGGTGACAGGTCATCTGAATAATTATAATTGTTGATGTTTTGCATAATTTGGCCAAATCATAGCATGGAAATGTTAAATAAAAGAGTGCCAAGAATTGAGCTTTGGGGAACGCCACACATCATGTTTGTGTGCTTATGCATAGTTGAACTATCTCATCACACCCAGTTTCCCTGTCTCGCCGGTAGTGTTAGGGTCAACAATGTCAAAGGCAGCACTAAGATGAAGGAGGGAAATATATTTCCAAAGACTACACAACAAAACACCTACATTTTCTTATAAGTGAATACTCAAATGCACCAACTTTTTCTATGTTAAGACGTATACTTTTCTGCAGGTCAAAGTGGTAACATACTTTACACTCAATATTTCCATTTCAAGTCTCCAACCTTGCACACAGAAAACATTTTTGGTATCAGATTTAAATTTAAAGTTATGGATTCAGCCGGGTCCAAACTAATGAACAAATTGTTAGATTGTCATGTCTATGATTTGTCAACTATTAAAATGTTGCACTGCAGGTATAAAATAACAATCTATTGTGCTATTGCATGACCCATTTCCATTTCTTTCATACCTACGTTTTGACAGTTTTTTTTTCTCTCTTCTCAGTATAAAAAGTCAGAAGCAAAGACAAATGACAGCCCAAAAAGCCCTGCATTCATTTCTGTCAACATGAGAAGTCTGAGTAAAAGGAGAACTGTCAGTCATCCGTCTAGCTAATTCATCCATGGCTGCACCAGATAACAAAACCCCACGTCAACATTGTCTCTGAAATCTTAAAGAATAATTTATGTTTATTACCATTTGGATCTTATTTTCATAGTTTGGCCATCATTTCTATCAGAACATTGTACTACTTACAAGTTAAAAAGGTAAGGAACACAAGAAGAGTATTGATCTGCCCAGTGTTCTCAGCCATTACTGGGTATTGTAACTGGATAAAAAAGTATAAAAAGAAGAAATACCATATTTTTGCCAAATTAATCTACACTCAAAAGGTGCACTTAAGAGTTTTTTTTGGCCCAGAACACTCAAAAACATCTTTAGTACTTTTGTTAAGACCCGAAAATTAAAATTTAAGATTTAGAAGATAGGAGATAGAATGTCTTTATTCGAATTGTATTTAAAAAAATGTCCAATGAAATTCAGACTACTCCTGTAAAGTGCCTCTAGTTTATTATTATTTATTATTTAATCCCAGGAAACTAAGTCAGCAGGCCCAGAGCAAACTCTATTTGTTTAGAAAGAATGCCAGATGCACTTAAACTCTGTGAAAAGCTAGTTAGACGACCCTGAGTACGTTTTTTTTTTGTCAAACTACTCTTTCCATGGACACAACTGAGCTTTCATTAACAAGACCAAGTTGTTAAAAAAAAAAAAAAATATCCTCCAAATTCAACTATAATTGAAGGCATTTTTAAATGACGATAACACTTCCACTCAATTTCCTTATTTCAGGACATCCTATTGAGCGTAGAGGCTCTGTGTTGCACCTCTTCATCTGCGGCTACGGGTAGCGCTTGCCCTTTATCTGTTGCTGGACAAGGTTATTTTTTCCAATTGGACACAATGAATAGCTGCAAAGAGATGCAGATGGATGGCAGCCCAAATCAGCCAATCTGCCGATGCTTGACAGCAGGCACTACTCAGCACCACAACATGCTGTTACATATCTACAGATGTCCACCCCCACCCCCGCCACGGTCTCTCTCCCACTGAGGGATAAGTGTCAATGTGTCGGGATGTACAGATGCTGATCCGTCATTGTTAGAGGCCAGGCGAGAGCTGATGGTAATAAGCCTTCTCCATCCAGCCCCCACTCCCAGCCGCATGACTTTTGTGTGTGTGTGTGTGTGTGTGTCGGGGGGGGCGGCTCAGGCCCCCTTTTGTCAGGCCACAGGTGACCCCTGACCCCTTAGCCCTTCCTCCACTGCGGACACGGACACTTATAGTTAAACCCTAACTCACACTTTTTTTATAAGTCGTGTGCAGCGTCACCCACCCACTGGCACACTTTTACAGACAAAGACACTTGTACGCTGACACCGACTCAACCCCTTTCCCTCTTTGTATGCCTTCCTCGGAGCGCTTTGTGGGAGGTGAAGCCTCCTGCAGGCCATTAGCATGCAGTGTTCTGAGATTAAAACAGCCTGCTCCCTTAATCAAGAGTAAAAGAAAGAAGTGACACAGGGGATGGATAGACATCCGATAGAGAAAGACATAAAAAAAGAGATGCATTGCTAGAAACATTAAAGCTCACGGCGCAGAATACATCTCACCTAACTTTCCACAAAAGTAGCTTAGTATTCCTCACTGTTTGATTGAGGCTGCCAGTAAGAATAGGGATAATAAATAAGAGGAACATTTTGTATTTTCAGTTTTACCGGGCTTTTTACTGTGCTCCATGGCTGCAACCCAACAAGCGCCTGGCCGCTGCGGAAAGCAAAACTTGCGCATGTTAAACTTGGAATTGATGAATTCGAAACCCAATTTTACAAACGATTCCGATAAGGAAACAAGTCCATTGGAATCTAAATGAATCCAAGTTAGAACCAATTCTCAATGCCCAATCCTAAAACACAAACAATTCAGGATTATTGTATTTCCCACCTTTAGCATTAACATATCAACAGCTTCCTTGGGTATGTCATGCGAAAAAAGTTTCCTCGGGAAGATCACACATTACCTTTGTTGATAATCTGCATTAGCAGGTGAGGGGGGGTTCCAGCAGAGGGTTAATTTAAAGTTTTTAAGCAAATTAAGAGTTGAAATTTTTCTTCTCCAGAAGCAAAGTAACTCTACCTCCCAGTTTTAAGATACACGGGGAGCTCAAGTAGTTTGTATTCCGCTGTGACTCACCTCATCGCCTGGAATTTAAGACATTATACAGAACGCCTCACGAAGTACTGAAGGGGGGCTGGCGGAAAACTAGCAAGAATCGAAAAGATGAAAGTGGGCGACTTATCAGGATGAATATTGATGCGGAGCCTATTTGCAAATCACCCTACTTTTTCAACATCAAACCAGGGAAAAAAAAACAATAATGACCTCCTTTTTTTACCTTATCTTCCTCTTAAGAGAAAGTATCATGAAAATCAAAACAGTAAAAATCAGTAAAATGTGTTTCAGTTATTGCCACATTTCTGTTTTTTTGTTGTTGTAAAAGTTACTAATCAGGTTAAATCATAAAGTCCAGTCATATAAAATACATGATTTCAGAAGTGGAGCTGGAAGATTTCCAAACAACTGCAGAAATGCTTTGATAATGAGAAAAGTCACAGTGCTTGCAGCTTGTTTTTATTGCAAGCACTGCTCTTAAGTAATCAGTGTTGTATAAAGAGTGTGTAGGCTTATGAACTGAAGGTGTATTATGCAGCGCAGGGACACAGACGAGACATAAATGAAAGAATAAGTCATGAGAGCTGAGGGCTGAACACGCATTCTTGTGTAAAGTAAAATTGAATGAATGAATTACAAGAGCTAAACTAAAACTTCAAAAAAAATAAAAAAAAATAAAAAAAAAAGGTCCTCATTGCAGTGTTTCCCCAAGTGTACAAGTGCAAAGGCAAGCATGTCTCCCAATTAAAGCACACCCACACACGTAGATGTGACCAAAAACACTTTTTTGCAATGTTATTATATTTTTTGGTGGTTGTGAAGATAGAAAGGAATACCAAAATCAGCAGGTGGAATCCTGTGGCAAGTAGATCTGGGCGATACATCGATGTCTGTATTGTGGCGAGATTGTAGGGTTGATTAATGGTGCTGTCACTAAATATTAACTCAATGAGAGTTTTGATAATTAACGACCAATAAGGAGTCACGTGATCGGCTGGACAGAGATGGAGGTAGATGTAGCTTCTGGCCCTCCTTTGTCAAATAGTGGTTTTATACAGTTCCGACTTCAATATTTTACCACTTTCTGCTCATTACAGTTACATATGGTAGAAGGGCAAACAAGAGCAGAACACAGCGTGGCAATATGGATGCCATTGCAGAGGGATTGCTGGAGAAACAGAAAGGCTACCTCAAACCACATTTTGCTTAGATCTACAACAACAATAAGCTAACTGCTATCCATGCCCAGCTGGCATATCTGACTGCAAGCCTTGGCTCTACCAGATCGGATGTGAACAACCTAAAAACTACGGTGGAAAGCAACTCAAGTATTCTTGACAGCCATGGCCACGCTTTACAAGATCTGGAAGGGAAGCTAGCGGACATGGAGGACAGAAACAGAAGATGCAACATCCGCATTGTCGAGCTGAAAGAAGGGCTAGAAGATGCTAATGCTGTATCTGTCGTGGTCCCTGTTTAAGTGGTTCCCGACTTTAGCAGATGTCCAGATAGAGATTATGAGAGCCCACTGAACTTACAGTGATAGCACAAAGAACAATACCACTGCCAGTCGCACACTGATTTTCAGAATTCTCCATTACACAACCAGGCTGGTGATAACACAAGCTGCGCAGGAATCTTCGCTCGTCATTCAGGGCCGGAAAATTCAGTTCAATTCGGTTACAGCAACGTCATGGTTAAACGGCGACAAGCCTTTCTATCTAACCACGGATTCAGCATGAGTCAAGGGCTCTGATTTTTTCCTGCTTCATCCGGCAACGCTGAATAACAGTACAGTACAGAGCCTTCACCTCCGCCAGTGAAGTTGAGGATTATGTGAACCGCCACCTGTTGGAAGCCACCTCATAACTCATCCATTCGTACACGGATCCTTTCTTTTCTGGTTGTCACATGTAACGTAACATACATAACTGGCCATGGCTCGCATAGGTGGAGCCCCGGGAAGGACTTTGGACACGTGGCGCAGGATTGCTGAGTCTTTAAAGTCCATGTTTTGAGTTTGTCCTGTAGCCTTTTCTTTTGTTTGCATATGTAAATGGTCCCTTGTCTTGTGTCTGTGTGTGTCTGTTTCTGCATGTGTTGTTTTGTCTCCCTCCCTTCCGTTTTCCCTCTCTGTGTTATTGTGGCCCTGGGCCGCGTTCCTATGTCCCAGTGTGTTTTTTGTTAATGAATGGTTTGTTTTCTGAATGTAAAAAATAAAAAATGTGATCACAAAAAAAATGATCACCATTAATGTGGATACAATGACTGTAAAAGTGGGTAAAACCCAATCAATCAACTTTTTTTATAGAGCGCTGTCATGATTGAAGAAGGATGATTGGCAGGACTGATGACTGGAGAGGAGGCTTTGAAAGTGCACATTTTGTGCATTTATTAACAAAACAACATCAAAACATACTCAAGTCAAATTACAAAATAAATAAATAAAACTGAGGCAAAATAACACCACCAAACAACCAGCAGCCTCACAGCAAACTGCCAAACCCCTTCTGTATGCTCCTGAAACCCTGTTAAGCCTCCCCTGATTGGACCCTACCACCTGCACAGGTGGGCTAACCTGGTGAGCTACCCTGAGCAGGTAGCATTAACACTTCTCAAAACATCATAACAAATGGACAG
Organism: Etheostoma spectabile; assembly: GCF_008692095.1. Lineage (NCBI taxonomy): Eukaryota > Metazoa > Chordata > Actinopteri > Perciformes > Percidae > Etheostoma > Etheostoma spectabile. Next base: position 21,293,119 of record NC_045752.1, read on the forward strand.
ATCAGTTAAGGCTGACATTACCATTTCTACACATGTGCACCTACAACAATAGGCACCCCAAATATGATAAAAATGTAATTTACTGCAGAACTATTGTATCCATTGTTCTACACTTTAGGATTGCCCAGCCCCTCCCTACAGAAAAGACCTAATGAGGCAAACCTGCATGCACTCTCCCTGATTAAACTAGGGAGCAGCTAATCTACCCCCCCCCC
>NC_045752.1:21293343-21296438 GCF_008692095.1 Etheostoma spectabile
ACACACACACACACACACATCACATCACAGGCAGAACCATAGCAACACTGTGAACCCATAACACCTGCTGAACAGTCCTATGTCAAATAATAAAGTAACAAATTAACTAAAACAATAGCTTACAAGATAACACTGAAATTAAGGATCAAGCAGACACAAAACAAGTTTCATTTAGGGAAACGGGGCTAGTCAAAAAAGGAAGAAAGGAAGCCTTTCACAAGCACTTTAAAAAAAAAAAAAAGTTGACCAAAGTGCTGTACAGATGAATATAAGAAGACATAAGACATAAAGTACATTACTCCCACAGACTTAAAATACAAAAAAACAAGAGTTAAGAGACAGAAAACATGAGAAGACAGTCATACAACAAAAAAATCAAAATTGCAACATCAGGTGTCAAAGGCCTGGGAGAAAAGGTGGGTTTTGAAAATGTGATAACAGAGAGTGGAGAAGTCTGTCTGATGGGCAAAGGCAGATCCTTACGCAGTTTAGGAGCTGCCACAGCAAAGGCAAATAACAAAACAACTAGTAAGTCTGGTAAGTTCAGAAAATATACATCCTATCACGATAACCAAATGTAAGACCATACCTTATATATCGATGTCGATGTACATAACCCAGCCCTAGTCTCAAGCTTCAGTGAGGAATAGTGTGACGAGATCTCGCGAGATTGAATTGCGACAAGACTACTCCTCGAGGTAAAAATGGTCTCAGAGTTCAGAGCAGCAGCCAGCAAACGGAGTCTTACCTGGTCGGTCTTATAAATACATCAGGTTTCGAACGTGAGTCCAGCTTGGACCTCAAAATTAGCATAGAAGATCCCCCCCACCCGTTCGCTAAAGTTGACTTTGAGTTCACTTTTACCAGAGCAAAAGCGGAGATTAATTTGTAAAAAGCAGAGTTCAAAACCCAGCGTTAAACGTAAGAGGGTACGCCCGCTGTCTCTCTCTCTCTCTCTCTCTCTCTCTCTCTCTCTCTCTCTCTCTCTCTCTCTCTCTGTATTTCTCTATCTAAATGCAATCCAAGGGGCTTTATTGGCTTGCAAGTTTCAATAACAATGTTGCAAAAGCATCAGAAAAAATAATAAACTGTTACATGTAAATTAACAAAATTTTAGGATGGGTTTATGTCATTCTACAAATTTCTTTGTATGGCAAATATAAATACAAAGGTTATTAAGCAATATGAAAAAAGTATATTCTCTCTCTTTCACTCGTGCAGCGTGCAGTTCAGTGTGGTGCCGACTCACGCAGATCGCTCTCTTTCTCTCTCTTTCTCATTCTCTCTCTTTTTTTAGGTTTTTGCAGAGCGCAAAACCCGTCTTTACTTTGATTGATATTACACAAAGAGAAATGTTCTCACCTCGTCTTAAAATGGTCATAAATCAATACAAGAGCAGCCTACTTCCTTGTTTACTGCTGCATTGAAACGCTTGGTTACGTTGTGACCTTGGTTCTCTGAGTAAAGACGATTTCTCCAGTCGTATTCTTAATTGAAGTTTTCTTTAAAATAGTGTTAAAATCTCGTCTTGTGAACCCAATCTCGTGTCTCGTCTCTGAGCTGAGTGTCTCCTCACACCCCTAGTAAGGACCAATCACGTGGGCCCCTCTCATCTCCTTTAAAAATAACCAGAGGGGAGAGGCTCAGGTGTCAGACCCAAATTAAAATGCCTGTTCTGGTAAAGTGTTGAACCTTTAAGTGTCTTTGAAAACCCGTGAAGGTGGAAATTCTTGTCAGCCTAAAAATGTGTATTTGTTTATTTCAGTCTGAGTAGCTATCCATACATTTGTTTGTACTGGGAAAAAAGGTACAAGGACACTATAAAATCTAGAATATGAAATATTAAAATGTCTTAATTGACATATAGCATGCAAGTTAGGCACTTCATATAGATGTCTATAGATGAAACCAGCTGATCAATTCTCAATTTTTGATAAATTAAAATGTGTCATATTCATTGTGACACTGATTGGAAGAGACTTATTAAATAAAAGGTCAATATGGAGCGCATGCATCCGTCTCATGCTGCTAACTGGAGGGTGCACTCATTCTTTTTCAGTCTGAGCAGTACCTCGGCTAATCAGCCCAGCAATCTGCATGCTCAGTGTGTGTGTGTGTGTGTGTGTGTGTGTTCAATGCAGCATTCATTCCACTCCATTTAGCTTTTTCTCTCAGCCACCTCCCCCCCAACTGTCTTTTCACATTTTGTCACTTGTTTTCTCCCCACTTCCATAATTTCTTTCTTTCAGTGGCGGACCCCGCCCACCTCGCCAACTGGCTGTCGGCTTGGCAAGAACCTCGGAGCGGTTGTGTGTGTGTGTGTGTGTGTGTGTGTGTGTGTGTGTGTGTGTGTGTGTGCGATTTCAAAGCCACCAAGGCCTCCACTACACAGGCATTCACATTAGACACATGCTAACTTAATGCCCATATGTTTGCACATGCAGGCCACCAATCTCTCTCTCTCTCACTCCCCCCCCCCCCCCCCCCCCCCCCCCCCCCCCCCCCCCCCCCCCCCCACACACACACACACACATGCACAGAGGATTCTATGCAGATGAAAATGTACCACATCACAAGCATAACACTGTACCACATCACACGCAACACAGACAGCACCTCCCTCACTCTTCCTCTTGAGGAAATCAGTATCATCGGGAGCCTTGAAGTTCTGCCTCTCTCACTCTTTCTCTAGCTTTCTTCTCCTCCTTTTTCTCTCTTTCCTCTCTGTCTCTCTAACCTCCCTCGGAGAAAATCAGCTCCGACTGCATCTCAAGCCACAAAAAAACTGAGTAGAACAATTGAATTCCTGCATAGATTGTGATGGGTTAACATGTGCACACACTCCCTATACTATCACACACAACAGTTGTCAATAAGTACACACACTAAACACATGCAATATTGCCATGTTGGGAATCATGCAAAGCCCTGCTTGCCCTGACACTCAACCAATTCAGTTTCCAAAGCCACGTCACCAAACTCCCTTCAGATATCCTTTATTATAAGTGGCCTTGCTGATGGGTTAACATGTTTGGGTTATGTTGACGCCTTTAACTTTTGAAATGTCTGCCAACAGTTGGTATTTTTTTTTTTTT
>NC_045752.1:21296456-21307205 GCF_008692095.1 Etheostoma spectabile
TTTTTTTTTTTTTTTTATCGGTCATTTTAGGTCTTTATTTCCATAGGACAAGTGAGGACATTAAAGGGGAGAGGGGGGAGAGAGGGGGTTAATGACAACCCATTCTCACTCAGAGCTACACACTTCGGTGTGTGTGTAGAGCGTACTGGGGGGAGCAGCATCTAGACGGGGTTTAGTGAGTGTAAAGGAGAAATCCCACGTAGGGAGGTTGGTTGGGGGGGGTGAAATGGGTCAAACACAGGACTTTCACCCAGGAGAGCGTGGTTCGTGTCCCGCGTGTGTCCTTAACCGTCCCGTTATCGCCGCGTGTCACAGAACCGCAAGGCCACCCCCGAGCTTTTCCTTAACCTAACAGCGTCAAAAGGGACGCCAAATGTCCCAACCAAGCGTGTTTAGGTAGAGCCTGTTATAGGACTCCAAAGGAGACTTTTAGCGTCACCAACATAGATAAAGTCACCTGACCAAGCGTCCGTATTGGGAATGACATGCAGCTAAGGACCACAGGTCGGAGTCGAACCCGCAGCAACTGCGTCAAGGAGTAAACCTCTATATATGGGTTCCTGCTCTACCAACTGGGCTAACCTGGCCACAGCAAAAAATATATTTAATGGAAAACCATACATTTAAATGACCCCATCTGTGATTTCGCCCCAAAATTCAATGATTGATTGAAATTTTCTGCAACCAGTGCAGGTTTACATCTAATCAGCAACATATTGAAATCATACAACAGACTAGAAAACTGGCATAGTCATCGTTGACTAAAACTCAGCCAGCAGACTATTGTGAAATAACAGTGTGAAGATACTCTTACCTGCAAAAATTACAGCCAATTTAATAGTGGGCAATGTTTTTTTTGTACTTGTAATAGTGTGAAAGCAATAGTTATGATGTTGACTTTCTCTACAAACCTTTCCTATACGTTTTTAGTGTTATTTAAAACAGAAAGTCATGTAAAGTTTGCCTCTTTGGTTTTTTAGTGAGGACTCTTGTGTTTATTGTGGTGTTTACTTCTATTTATCTATCTCTAGTTTTCCTGAAGATGGTCCCAAATGTTGCCTATTATTAAGCTTTACTTTTTTTTTTCACAAGTTAGACAGTGTGCGGGAGTTATTTAACTTTTGGCCTTGAAGATGTGCAAAGTATGTGCAAAGTAAAACAGTGGAAATGTATATTTTAAAAATAAGGTACCAACAGGTTTTGGAAACATGTCTGTCTGTAGATTACTAGGGTCGAATATCCATATATATTATCTAATATATAGATATATAGATATGATATCTATTATTTATTATATCGTTGACTATGAGGGGATGTATTTGGATATATTTGGATATTAATTTCAATTTCTCAGTGTTCCTAGCAACATATGGTTGATAGTGAGCCAGGACATTGGGCTATAGGAGCAGAGGTTAACGCCACTCACACACATACACACACACACACACACATACACACTCTCTCGCTACAATGAGATCTATGAATGCATGGGGTCATGCTGCAGCAGAAGGGTGTTGTGGTGTGTGTGTGTGTGTGTGTGTGTGTGTGTGTGTGAGTGTGTGTATACCGTGACACAAAGAAAGTGAGTGTCTACCAGCTGGACACATGGCTCAAGGCTTTTTTTTAATAGTGCATGTAGACACACAACAGAAACCACATGTGTCACGGCACATTTGCGATGTTCTGAGCGTATTCTCCCATGGCTGTCTGTGCTTTATGTGGCCAGTGAGTCATTAACAGCACACACACAGACACACACACACACACACACACACACACATAATTTATTGATGGACAATATTTTGGGACCATTCTGGGTGCCATGTGGTTACTAAGTGGATGGATTGTGGCAACATTTCTGTGCGCCAAAGGCTTTTTGGCTGTTGCCTAAAAAGGTTAGTAGGCTTAAACATAGATTGTATTACAATTCACAGTGCTCCAAGCAACTTAAAATGAAGGACATATTTTGGGAATATTTTTTACTTAATTCAAAAAATTCTCAAAGAAGCTGAAGATATAGCTCCAGGAGCTTAGCACACAGATTGGAAGCAGAGGGAAAGAGCTAGCCTAGCTCTGTCAGAGGGAAGAAGTACACCCACCACCAAATCCGAGTCTGCGCATGTCACCCACATGTGAGTGCATGTGCGTCCCAGTGCACGTACACAGACACCCACTCATGAAAAAAACTGCTCCATAGCCCCACTTCAATCAAAAACTCACAGAGGAACTCAATCTTCAGTGCCTTTAGCTGGCAAGCTAACATGCTACAAGAAGACAGCTTTGGAGTTGCTGAAAGATGTTGTTTTTTTATTTTTTGATAATGCTACGCCATTCAGAATGCTGTGATGTTTGGCACTGCTTCTGTAAGCACTGTTTAAAAGGTCAATGACTCCACAACCACATCTGAGCCTTCCTTCACTACAGAGAGGAAAACTTGAATGCTAAACTGCTTGAGTAAGTGACAGTAGTCGTGTTTCCACTCACTTATTTTGAAAGTATTGCTTCAGAAAAGCTGAATGGAAACAGATAAATAGTAATTAAAGTCAAACAAATGCCATTGTAGCATTTGGCTTCATTTTACTACATTGGCATCAGTTTCACCGTCTATAAAATGCATGAGTTCCACTTGCATACACTCTCCAGTCCATAATGTGTATATAAATCATAACTTGATTGTAGCAGCAATTTTGTACTACACTTTTTACTGCATTTTCTTTTGTGCTCTTAGTGTACGCACAGTATCATTGTGTGTTCATGCGGAGCCTGTTTGGCTGTAAGCAATCCTTTCCTCGAAGTACAACCACGCCAAACACAGAGAAACAAAGGAAGATGGAAGATGATTTAAGCACAAGGAACACAATGAAGCAGCAGAATTCCTGTGTGTAGCCGCCTGCTGAGCTGTGCATGTGTGTGCGTGTGTGTGTGTGTGCGTGTGTGTGCGTGTGTGTGTGTGTGTGTGTGAGAGAGAGAGAGAGAGAGAGAGAGAGAAGGAGGTTTTGATTGGAAATATTTATTTTGGAAACTGAAGGTTGGAAACCACAGTCTCTCTCTCTGTCATTCTCTCTCTTTTTCCCTCTCCTTTCGCCCCCCCAACCACCACTACCTCCATAGTGTCGCATAACCAAAATGGACCACTCCACATCACTTGAAACTTAAAACCTCCTCCCTTGCACCCCCACCTCCTCCCTCTCTTCTCCCTTTGAGGGAATTCAAAACAATGAGAGCCTTTATACTCTCTCTCTCTCTCTCTTTCTCTGTCTGTCTGTCTCTCCAGACACCAGCCGAACCCCCAGCTCCCCCTCCAGTCCATACCTCCACCCCTGCCTAAACAGTAAAGCCCCCCCTGCTTTTAGTAACCATATACTTCCACTGGCAAACATGCACACTCACATAAACACATACAGTATGTACAGTGCTTTCAACTGTAACACTGTCTATCAAAGAATACACATTTTGAATATGTCAATTTATATATTTGAACCAAGTTAAGATAGTATCTCTCTCTCTCTCTCTCTCTCTCTCTCTCTCTCTCTCTCTCACACACACACACACACACATGCACCAGCTGCTGTCTCAAAAGGCAAGTCAGCTTTATTTACATAGTACATTTCTCAATACAGCTCTAAGTGTAAAGACAGGCCAAAGCAGGATGCTGCACTCAGTAACTCACTTGGTTTTCTTCACTCTAATGTGAGACTTTATAGTTATACTTTAGACTTTTTCGTTGTTTCTGTTTCTGTATATGTATTGTTATTTATTTAAAAAAAAATAATGCTTTTCTGATTTTGGAAGAAGAAATAACTAAATACTTTTTTTTACAAATGAAAGGTTGAAGTTGTTAGTAGTTCAACACAATATTTAGATCCTTTACTCAGGTTATAGGAGCAGTGTGAAAATATAAATTTTCTTTTTCCAAGAAGAAAGATGTTTTTAAGATCTAAAGTACTCGTTATGCAGCCCAATGGGCCCTGTGTGTGGCCAGTATTTCTGCAATAGTATTTTCAAATTTGTGAGAAGAGTTAAACTGTATTTCATGTGACTCAGTTTGTTTAATGTGTATACGATTTACGAAGGAATATGCAAATATGTGTTTAAAAACGGAACACAAATGATTTAAATTTGAGTACTCATGTTTTGACTAACATACATAAGCAAACTGTCACATTTTTGCATACAATATTGCTCCAGTATACTTGTGTCAGCATTATATTCTTATCTAATCTATTCATGAATTATTCCTATTGTGTAAGCAGCATTTCAGGTCACATACACATACATGCGCTTCAGTTATGGTGCGTATCCTGTTCACATTGACTTACTAAAAATAAACCACGAGCTGTGTGCATGAAATCACTTGGACTGACAGATCATGAATTCATTTATTTGACAGTTTGTGGGGACTGTTATCCCGCACCACGCAGCATTATATAATCATGACTGACACGTCATGAAGCACTTTACATGTACATTATATCTTCATGTATTGCCTCTGGTGTTCACAACTATAAGGGAAATAAGTAATGAGGAGCATTATTGGTTGAGACCCCAAACCTAATATGTCTTAAACAGGCAGCAGCAGGGCAGAAATGGGTATTTGATGACATGACATTTGTGTTTGATTGCATGTTTTACTGTTTTGCCTGTTAACCTGGAACAGACACATTACACAGTACAGAAGTGCTAGTGTTTCATTTCATTCATTTTGACGTTTACTTGACAGGAATAGTGCTCATTGATCCACAGCAAAGTAACTGTAAATGATCTTAACAGGCAAATCTTGTTTTTCTTGTTACTGGCCAGTTTAAAATAATAATAATAATAACACAAAATTACTTATTACAGTCAGAATGTAAAAAACAATATATACAGACTCATTTTCATTACAGTGTATAACAATAAGTAACAATGATTTAACAATGTTAAATGAAATTATTATGATTTATTTTTCAATACTGATGGATAGGGCTGGGTTGAACTAATCAACTATCCAATTAAAATTGATTTTTGTTTGAGTGATCAAATTATTAAATCCTAAGATCCACCTTCTATTATATGCCCGTAGAGGTAAAAGGGCATCACGTGACACACACAGGGAGTGGAAGAAGAAGTGCTTGTACTATGGTCATTTTCAGGTTCATAATTGTATTTAGAGGTTGTACCAGAATAGGTTTATATGGTTTATATGGCTGCAGCTCCTCTTTTCCCCCTGTGTGTTGAGCTCTGTGTTTTAGCTACAGAGTGAGACATCTCACTTCTGTTCCATCTTTGTTGGGAGTCAGACATGTACAGAACCCAGGTAAGGACTAATAGCCAGTCAGAAGCAGAGTATAAAGGCGTGCCACACTAGCAGCTAGGCGAGCACTATAACGTTATTACGGATCCCATGTAACTTATAGGCAAGTCCCACCCTGCAAAGCAGCTCGATTGGTTGGGGTTAGGCATTGACCTTGAGTGGTTAAAGGAGAACTCCGGTTGATTTCAACATGTAGCTCTGTTGTTTGTAAATGTGGAGTGCTGTCAGTCGGGAGAAAAATGAAACCAATCGGTGTTGCCTACACCGAGTTATCTTCCTGCTAGAGTTAGCACCCAACAGGCTTAAACGGGGCAAGTTTTAAACATGTTTATAGTTTCTAAACAAGTTCAAACTTCATTAAAAGTGCCTACCCCTGTGCAGTGATTCCTTCCGAGTGAACCCAGTGAATTTGACTGCAGTAGATGTGGCAGAAAGGCATATAGGTTGTGATAATCACCTAGTGTGGACTTCACCGGAAAACAGAAAATAAACAGAGGTATGTGCACTGGCTAAATTAGTACAACATTACCGGATCTGGATTTACCCTGCAGACATCTGAGGAGCAGTTAACTATAGTCCTCAGAAATCCACCGGCGTTTAGGACACCGACACAAAGGGAGAGGAAGGTGATGGAAAATATATGCATCCAGCAAAATTTGACAATCCGGGAGGTGGAACATCAAGGATATAGACTAATGTCTGGTGAACCTTAGTAGGGTGGAATGTAAAAACTAGGGCAGAGATTTATATTAACAAAGGATATCTACCAAGAAATACAAAAAAACTAAACTAAACCAGAAAAAAATCTAATAATATTACATATCAGCACTTTTGTCACATATAAAATATTTGCGTTCAATAACATATATTGTCTTACGACCTCTGTAGTTTGTGAATGACTGTCATGTTTGTCCTGTTAAGTAAAAAAGTACTTTAAACTAACTGTTTGGAGGTCATTTGTTTGAATGTAAACATTAACCTGGTGCATTTGAGGGTTGCTTCTTTTTAAGATTAAGAATTTCTTTTTTAAGGGTAACCTGGCCAAGACAGGCAGCAGCATATGAAAACACATAGTTGCAGACAAGAATACAATTCAATCAGCAGAGACATGTTTGCAGATATTGATTGACTTATTGGGATCTCCATTAGCGGGGGTCATAGGCACAGCTATACTTCCCAGAGTCCACCTAAAGCTTATGCTGATCTACATTAAAAAAAACATCACTATGCTGCAAATGAGGTTTATTGTACACAATAAAATGTACAATGTCTTTGTCGATTAGACTCCATCGCTGTACGAATCTTTCGTATGTTTATAAGGGTAGAGAACCATCAAACCCCCCCCCCCCCCCGATGATGGAATCTAGACACCGGTGGTGGCGATGAAGGAGCCCGAAGACCAGACCGAAGGAGGCTCCGGACCGATCAGCTGGAGTAGATGACTGGAGGAGGAAGGGGGGGTGGAGGGTTGCACTCTTTGCTTGCAACAACAACTGATAGCAAGGGGAAAAACAATTATTTAAAGCAGGGTTATGACTCTGTGATTGGCCCTTGAAATTTGTGTACAATTCTGATTGGTTTAGCAGGAAGGTGAACGCCTCCACCAGCTGATTCCATTTAGGAAGAGAGCATTGATTAAATTAGATCTTCCTGAAAGAATTTACGCTGAGCTCTATTTAAATCAGGAGAGACTAGTTGCAGATATGCGAGATACACACGGCAAAAAAGTAAATTTATTAGGATAACAGCTGAATTGAATTAGGAGAGCGCCGATCAAAAGTTAGGTGTTCCTGAAAGAATTTACGCTGAGCTACATGAGGACAAAGTCAGTAAAATCGAAACAAAGCAAAGCAGTTCACATTGCATCAATGTTTTGCAACCAGGAAGAACGAATGAAAACAGTCTGCCTCCTTTTCATTCATTTTGGATTAAAAAGCATTTACCGAGATGAATTCAAACATGCATGCATCTAAGTTATTTTGGGGCAATTTGGTTGTAAGAACTCGATATTTCTGATATGAAAAAACTATAAAAATGGGTCAAATTTGACCCAGGGACAACACAAGGGTTTAAACATACGTCCTGATTGAGAGCGTAAAAAATGGGACATAAAGAGTGCCGACCTTGTCTAAAGATGACGCCAAAGGGCTGGACACTAAAGGAGACTTTTTGCATCAGTAACAAACGCCAAAGGCACCTGGCCAAGTGTTGCATTTTGAGGCAATGGGAGTGAGAATTTGTTGCAACTGTGGCAACTCTTCTCTACTTGTGCTGGAGTTCCACTACGTGTTAGCACTTACAGTTACCCTGTAAATGTCACAGGGGCCCCAGTGGCTGCTGTTCAGCACATGTTATAGAATAGCAAACACAGACAATCACATTTTGTTCTTAATCTTGACTTTTATTAGATAAAAAATAAGCAGAGGGAAAAAATAGACAGTGGTCTGTATTTGCATACGCATTCAAACTGGGCTCGGATTGTCTTTGGGGCAACATAGAGAACAGAGCCGAGCGGCACAGGCCATGTGTTTGGAATCAGTCCGGGAGAGCGGCCATAGTTTGATTAGTTTCAGATTTCTCTCTCTCTTTCATTCTGTCTTTCATTCTCTTTCTGTCTCCCTCTCTGATCTCTCCATCTTTCTCTCTACCTCTCCCATGTTCATTTCCTTTCTTTTTTTTTCATCCTGGAGAGAGCGTTTGCCGCCACAGACTTGGATCCAGAAAACACATTTAACACACACACACACACACACACACACACACACACACACACACACACACAGACAGACACACAGAAACAAAAAAAGGGAAGAGAGAGCTTTAAAAGTTTATGCATTTTCTGCCACATTCAGCAGAAAACCACTCTAAGCCCAAGGGATCTGTGGGCACCAGACATGAAAACTTGCTCAAAAATAAAAGAAGAAAGCAGTATGGAGGAAGAAAAGAGAAAACGTAGAGGAAGGAGGAGGGCTGCAGTGGGAACGGCTCTGGCTCCTCTGACGCTCTCAAATTGCAGCCTTTCTTTCTGTTTAAAAAAAAAAACAAAAAAAACACTGGAGTGCCAGAGAGTGCAGTGACTGCAGCTAGTCAAATATTGGTTTTGAATGATGTAAGGAACATGGCATTCTGGAGCGTCACAGCCAGCGCCTGGCTCTGGAGACCCAGTCTGAGACACTGGCAATGTGTCTTCAGGCACAGAAACATAGCACTGTCTCCCACTGGCACTTACTATGCTAGGGCTGGGGGGTAATTAATCCTGCATGTGTTGACTGTGGATCCCTGAAGACAGCTCATCTTACTCCTGCTGATACCATACTGTCTGTGGCTGAGGGGGAAAAATGTTGTTTTTTAATAGGAAATTGGTCATATTTAAACTTTTTACATCTGCAGGGGGTTGATTTAGTTCTCGATGTGTGCCAGTGACTCAACAATTACTTGGCCAGCTGCTGAGATTTTTGGCTTTGAGAATTCACTTTCCAGACTGTAGAGTTGCCCGTTCCCCCCTCTAAAGTGTTAAAACACTCCCATTCGCAATGATGTGTTAATTTAAATACACATAATCTGTTGCCAAAACAAAAAACTGTTTCCTTATGCCCCCCCCCCCTTTGCCAAGACCAAATTCTTTATGACTTCATTGTTTATACAGTTTATGGATGAAGCATTGGAGATGGATGTTGAAATTGGGAAAGGGCAGAAAGCTGTGAATTATGCAGTCTCTATTTTCTTTTCTTTGGTTCCTACCCATTAAAGGTTCATTTACAGAATTGGTACTTTGTGTTGCTTGGTCTACCTTTCATATGCCAAATACCTACATAAAACCAGAACAGACCTTCAGGGGGCCCCAAAAGTCCTAGGTTCATTAATGTCAGTGGTTGACCAGTGATATTAATACTCTTATTGAATGCAACATTGTTAGGACTTTACTGTTGACAATTACTTTAGTAGCTAAAATACTTATCAACTAAGGCAGGTGCAACATTATTACTAAATCCATAATAATGTGGTAATATGCAACATGTGAGCACCATGTAAAGGAGTTTATGACCAAGCCGACCCAATGAATATTTGGGGTTTGGTGGTGTTGTTCCATTAAGATCATGATCATGATATGATCATGCTAACATTTGTTAGCAGCTGAGTGCCCTGTACTTAATGGAAACTTGGAGGTGGCAGGCAACACATTCTCACTCCCAGCGTGCCAAAAAGTGACGCTTGGTCAGGGGCCTTTGGTGATTTGGTTTACTGATGCAAAAAGTCTCCTTAAGTGTCTAGCCCTTTGATTTTATATTTAGATGCGCTTGGTCAGGGGCTCTCGGTGTCACTTTTTTACGTTCTGGGTCGTGATGCAGTTTTATCTGTGGGACAATTAGGTTTAAGAAAAGTTGGTGGGGGGGGTTTGAACATGTACATTTTAGCAACACACGGGACAAGAACCCTGGGTGTTTTTTGTCCGGTTTATCTGTCTTTGGTTCTAAATCTTGTGTAAATGTGCTGTATTTATATACAATGACTTTTACATCATACAGGATACATTCACCATTCACACACATTCATACACTGTGGCCGAGGCTGCCGTACAAGGTGCCACCTGCTCATCAGATAAACACTCACACACATTCACACTCCGATGTGCAGCACCGGGGGCAACTCGGGGTTCAGTGTCTTGCCCAAGGACACTTCGACATGGGACTGCAGGGCCAGGGAACAAACCACCAACCTTTTGATTGGCAGGCAACCGCTCTACCACTGAGCCACAGCCGCCCTATGTGTGCATGCATGCGCGGGTGCGGGCATCCGTGTGTGTGTGTGTGTGATAATTTGACAGGGTCTTCTGTAGAACAAGCATGTTTTTAAGCTTCACAGCACACAGCACATAGCAATTAATTATTATTGTGCTTTAATAGACTTACAAACCTGTCTGCACTTGCATGGATGACAGCTTCCACATTTTCCTGAATTACTTTGACCTGCTGGTGGCACTAAAGGAAAAGTTAGTGGAGCACCAAAGTAAGCCGGGCCAGCGGTTCCAGATGTTCGATAATTACCGTAGTTTTGGCGTCTGTATGATCAATAATGCCAGTACCACAATGTACCATAATATGACCATTTTGTGATGCTTATATTAGAAGCTGGTTTTAGTCTGCTACTTTAGTCTCATTTGAATTAATTTCCCGACATGATTATGATATAATATGGATCCCATGCATACACATCACTTTTCACATAAAGTCTTTCCAGCCAATAATGTGTAGGCTATGATGAACGTGACTTACGAGTACATTGGTCTTCCTCAGCGTACAATAATTTGAAATCAGTGGTGCAATAGTTTATCTTTTCCCATCAGGCAATGCTGCTCTTCTCTTCTTTCAACAGCTTAACCCTCATGTTGTCCTCAGGTCAAATTTGACCCATTTTCAGTTTTTTCATTAAAAAAAAATGGGCCTTCGAAATAAGCT
>NC_045752.1:21307215-21307290 GCF_008692095.1 Etheostoma spectabile
ACATTAGAAATATCAAATAACTTTGAAAAAAACCTTTAAAAAAGCACCCACAACATTGAAAAAGTGACAAAAATG
>NC_045752.1:21307300-21333200 GCF_008692095.1 Etheostoma spectabile
AGAAAAAGCAATAACTTTTTTTCATGGTTGACGGGAAGACAACACGAGGGTTAATATTATTACTTGCATGGTGAATGTAAATGTGCTGTATTTATATAGCGCTTTTCCAGTCTTAACAACTGCTCAAAGCGCTTTTACATCTACAGGAAACAAGCACCGGGGGCAACTCGGGGTTCAGTGTCTTGCCCAAGGACACTTCGACAATGACTGCAGGGGCGGGGATCGAACCACCAACCTTCCGATTGGCAGGCAACCGCTCAACCACTGAGCCACAGCCGCCCCATGGTAACTCTATGGTTTGGTGTGAGTTTGGAATGAAACATGAACAGGCATTGTCATATGGAATTTCAACTAAAGGTTTGCATCCAGGTTTAACTTAGAGCCAAACTACCCACCCGATGAGACGTTATGGCTTGAGCCAAAGAATGAGCCTGTGCTGCCGCTGGAGCACAGTACATCAAAAACACTGGAGTCATCAGATTTGTTCCCAAAAATAAAGGGAACACAGGAGAGGATGTATTAATAACCATAAGTATTACTCTTTCAGCTTCTTCATCTAAATTAAAGCCAGCAATTCAGTTTAGCATTAACTTTTTAAAAATACAAATTACCACAACTTTCATACAATATTGTTATTATTCAACTTGTAAAGATATTCACACTAATTAGACTTTTCCCACTATTGTTACTATTTCACCTTTTTAGTACGCATTTAAAACAGCAATCCAATTTACACCCATTTTTTGCAGGTAATGTATTTTCTGGAATGGGTCGCCGATTTGTTTTATCTTGTGCATGCAATCAAATTAAAAACATTATTTCACTGAACTAAAGTGTACAGTAATACGGCTAGAATGCTGCAGTGCGTAGGGAAAACAGTGAATAACACATAACTGTGAACAATGCTGGATTCAACATACTTAAAAATAAAGGATACATCAAATTAGTTTTGGTAAGTAACATTGAATGTAAACAAACATTTTATCTGTGTACAAGAAAACGTCTCGGGTTACGTATGTAACCCTTGTTCCCCTCGATGGGGAACTCCATGTGAACCCTTAAAGTGCTCATATGATGCTTTTTAGACTTTTAGACTTTTTGCGTCAATAATAAACGCCAAAGGCACCTGACCAGGCGTCCCTTTTGCAGAAACCTGCCAACCAAAAGTAACTAAAAGTGAGGCAGGGTTGTTGTTGTTGTTGAAAATCATGACTTGGATTTTCCCAGGATAAATTAAAGTATTTAAAAAGAAATCTTTGATGTCCTCTTTTATGTGTGTGTGTGTGTGTGTGTGTGTGTGTGTGTGTGTGTGTGTGTGTGTGTGTGTATTTGTGTGTGCGTGTGTCTGTTCCAGTTTCTTTTCTTGCTCGGGATGTGGGGAGGAAACCAGGAATGTGTCCCTTGTCCCTCTTGGGAGCACGGATTTATTTAGGGATATATCTTTGGAGCACATTACTGTAACTATAGTAGCAACTTTATTTATGTCTTCCAAAAATGGTCCTTTGCCACTTACTACAGCATGTGTGGACATGTAGTGCCTGGGCTGGAAATAGAGCCTTCCCAGACATCATCTGTAGTTCTATTAAAATGCACACAGTCACACCAGAACAGGCTTTAAATTAAGAATGTTAAACCCTGAGATCTACGGAGCACTTTAGCATCTTTTAGTGTTAGCTACTACAATCCAGAAAACTAACAGTCAAGTAGCACAAACATATTACACAGATGAGCATTTTTTTGTTTTTGTTTTAGTGTTTAAAGCTATGCACGTGATTTTTTTTTAGGGTTTTGCACTGCTATCCCCAGAGATAGCAGTAGAGCTGGGAGTGTGGGCGGTACACTTGATTTTTCTTCTTCTGTCAGCCTGCTCTTTTCTGCACACCACAGGACTTTCAAAATAAACAGCAACCAACAAAGATTTGAAGAAGTTTATTGCCCATCAAGAATAGATATAGGGTAGCCTGTCAACTCTCGTTTTGATTAAATTGCTTTAAAAATTGAATCTGAATGCATTAAGTTAGCATTCCTTCCTCCAAAAAAAAACACTTAATTGAGAGTGATGGAATAGGTGTCTTTTTCACTGATTTCGAATCACATGAAAGTAAAATTCAATAAATAAATAAATAAAACAGACCTGGCCACCATACAGCACTCTGTCGCTTTCTGCCTGAACAACAACAGGAGGTCAGAGCCTCCAGCTAACTTCCTACTGCTGCAGAAACACTTGGTTGTGTGTCTGTGTGTGTGTGTGTGTGTGTGTGTGTGTGTGTGTGTGTGTGTGTGTGGAGGGGGGGGGTGCTACTGCAATATTAGACCGTGTGGGCTGTTGTGAAGAGACAGACGGTGGCTGAGGAGAGCACGACAGATGCCCTTTTCAATGCCAAACGCGGGCAGGTCAAAGCATCAGTCAGAGGTCAAAGGTCACCCCGCCTGCAGGAGCAAGGACTCAGCAGCAGCAGTATCTGTGAAATCCCTTGGCGTGAAATCTTTGGTTATGCCAAATATATGTACAATAAATAGATTGAAATGGAGGGCTGGTTTGTTATATATCAGGACCCTTCCTTTTACTCTTCCTGTAAAGAGACAACAATTTAATCACTAAATACATTTTTTTTATGCATTTGTATTCATGTTAAATTCTGTTGAAGCAATTTCAATGAAAAAAAAGTCCCTGTGCTAACCCGAGTGTATTCTGGATGGGGAGAAAACTTCTTTAAGTCTGCCGACTGACAAGAGGAAGAAAAATCAAGAGCACCGCCCACACTCTATGATTGACAGTCGATCTCTAGGGATAGCAGTGCAAAAATGTCCCTGTGCGTGACATCTTTGTTCAAGCTAAATATATGTAAAATAAGTAAAGAAATTATAATAATGTTGGATTATTGTTTAAATCCAAAGCCTTCCTATTCCTCTTCCTGTAAAATCCTAAAAAAAAGTGTCATAAGTGTAAAAAAAAGTAATATAAAAAAGTGTCAAAAGTGCCCCGGCTTTTATTTGAGCAATGATGGTATGTGATGTACCCCAGTGCACTAAATATACACTCTAACATGGCTACAATGTGCATAGGCACACACACACACACACACACACACACACACACACACACAGACACACACACACACATATACACACACACACTAGGGTCTGAATAATTCGGGGGGGTAAAATTCTATAGCACCTTCCACGATCCATGATGTTAAATAAAATAATAACAAATAAATGAAACATCCACTGAAAATAGGACATTTTTGTAAACAATCTGTGATATGTAACATTCTAGATAAAATGGATAACATTAACCCAGCATGTATCTTATGAAAAACACAGTATAACATACAGTGATAATAAAAAGAGTTAAAAATGTTAAAAGAAACGTTACACCAAAACTTTCAAATAAATAGTTCACACACACACACACACACACACACACACACACACACACACACACACACACACAGGTAAAAGCAACACAAATGCAATCTCTGATGCCTCTGCATGAAAAATGAAAGATTTATTCAAGAAGAGAGCAACATTCAACCCTGAGGCCTCTTCTCACAGGAAATGGATCCACTCTTCTGTGTGCCTGTGCATGTGTGTGTTGTCATTATGTGCATGAATGACTTGTTGTGCGATGAAGGCAGAGCCTGCCTGCGCACACAAACACAAAGACCTGGATGTTGGGAGGGGTAAGTAATACGTCCTATTTTTAGAGGTCTGCTCCAATTTGTGCTCCACTCCTCTGAACCCAAACAGAGTTGGAGCTAATCAGCACTGCCTCCCCACAGCCGCAGAGAGAGCAACGAGCCACAGCCTGGTTATTCCTGTGTGGAGAAAATACCTCCATCTCCCCGCAGCTTAGCAAAGTGAGAGGCCGATTAGTTGTTTTTTCCTTTTCAAAAATCTTACCTAACCCTAGTAACTTTGCAACCGTGGGCTTTCTTGCCCGAGTATCCCTGGATTTTATTCATCATAGACTTCTTGCTGCATGCATTTTAACTATGACTATATACGTAAATACAATTGCCTTGCTTCGCTGCAGGAAAGATTTAATACCTTTTCCTATTCAAAGTATGTAAGTGTAGTGTCTTAGTCAGGGGTGGAAAAGCCACACCAAATGCGTTTCAGCAGCATTTTCCATTCTACTTTAAGGATTGTGATTGGTTTAAAGAAAGACCAATAAACCGGTTTTCTCTCATCCCAGAATGCTGTGTGGACTAGCCAGACCTTCCCCGTCAGCGCTGTAGAGGAAGGTCTGGCAGTGCGGGACTAGAGCGGCACCTTTCTAGCGCCCAGGTCACACACCGTACTTTGGTCCGTGCGGGCCCGGACCAAGATCTTTAGCCTCCTTCAGGTCAATGAGGAAAAAGGCTGGGGATTGCTCTTTTACCCAGACACCCAAAAACATAGCTGACATACAGATATTGCTGTATGGCACTTGCTTTTTATGATCTGTCAGCTCATACGACCGCAAATCCTCAATATGGAACGCTTAAACAACTCAGTAATGTACTGTACAGGCTTGGCAAATGGAACTTTATCCTCATAATAGGATTTTTTTTCATTGTTGCTACATTCAGTGGTCCTTCAGAAGTAACCAATTGCCCGTACAATCTAATTTAGAAATGTGTCATGTTTTTTTTCCAGTATTAAGAGATTCTCTGAAAACTGGTTCCCATTGTGGAAACAAATGATCAATATGCTCACTGAATTCCTATGTTGTGCTCGTGGATACGTGGATGAATAGTTTGCATTTTCAGACAGAAAGCAGCAAGATTGTTCTGTAACTGTTCCATCAATCCCTCATCACCACTGCCTTCTAACGGGTCGGGGCGGTTTCATTTTCATCTGAAAGCTCTACTGGATCATGTTCGATGTCACAACCCTGGGAAACATTTAAGACATATTGTATTTGAGACTAAAACTGCTACTTCATAGTCTGAAGCATGTTGGTGTTCTCTGCATTTGTGTGCATTGTACTTTGTGTTGAGTAAACATTTGTTTGAAACATACAGGCCCTAAATAGACATGGCACATTTATTCACCATCTTAAAGGTGCCCTGTCATGTATTTCATTACGTTGTGATAATGTCTGAAGTTCTACCATGGACTGAACTAACTGCTTTTGTGGAAAAAAAATGCCTTGGTTACCTTATTTCAAGCCATTCTAGTTTGGTATAGAAAGCCTGCTGGAAGACTCAGCTCGATATGTGCCATTTCCCTTAGATATTCAACGCGCCAAGCTTCTTGATGCTATCAGCATCCTTTACCCAGCGCAAGTGGGAGAGCTCATTAATAGTAATGAGCTCAGTGAACATGACGTCAGACTGACCTGCTGTTGTCATTGGCTGATTTCTCCACTTATTTCTTTTCTAGAGCTGACAGAGGAGGTAGCAGTTCATCTTCACATTCACAACATAACACAAACACATATGGACCTAACATATTTAAAAAAAAAAATGCAAGTAAAAACATTTTTGTGTGGCAGGGCACCTTTAAATGATTACACATATCCCTCTTAAATCTTTAATACATAACTTTTTTGATATTAATGAACGTCATTCAAGCCGTTGCCAAATGAGTTGCTACAAAGCTAATTAAGACTGTAACTCCACACAACTCTCTCTGTATTTCTCAGTATGGCTGTGTTCAGAAGATTGTGGCGTTCGTCAACTTTCCTGCACAGAAGCTCAATTGAAGACAATTACCTCTCCTAAAAAATCCATCATCTCCTCCTTCACTAAAAACAAAAAAAACATTGTTAACTGAAAAAATATGAAAACGAGGCATCACAAGAAAACCACACCCTAACTAAAACTGTAATGTTTGCGCGACTTAAACAACTTTCGAACGTACACGTGTTCCACCAAAACAAGTTCCTTCCAGAGGCTATTTTGCAGAGGCGCAGTACCGCACCGCCCAAGGCGATTGTGATTGGATTAAAGAAATGCCAATAAGCCAGAGCACGTTTTTCTTCCATCTAGGAATGCTGTGTGGCCTAGCTCTTCCTCCACAGAGCTGTGAAGGAAGGTTTGGGAATGCAAGACTGCGAAGCCAACATCCGCTCAGTATAATGTGTAGTTTACACTCGTTTACTGTAAGTGACCCTCTGAGTAATCTTCCTCGTGATGCCTGGACTCCTCTCTGGCTGCTCACTGTGCTTCCTGCTGCTTCACGGACCCAGATCACCACATGCCTCCCCCACCTCTCATGCTCCGTCTGTTTGTATCAGTGTGTGTTTGTGTGTGTGTGTGTGTGCATGCGTGGCATCTAAACTCATGTTTGGTCACAGGATTTCAGCGTGTGCAGACAACATTTTGACCTCCGACTGAAAAATCCCCCACATGCATGCAACAACGATTTGTGTCCATCCTTCTCACATGCCCCACATTCCTCCCTGTTTGCTTCCCTTCCAAAGTTCTTCTGTTTAGAGAAAGAGGAGAGCGTTGACCTCTGGATGGTTTGAGGACTAAGGGAGGGGGAAACCCTCAGGAGAGAGAAAAGAGTGAACAAATATTGGGACAATCTGGTCACATACAAAGTTATAATTGAAATAGTTTGTAATTACGTGCCAACAATTCTCAGATTTTCTTGTGGAACGCATTTGTTCACTTTTTGAAAGATCATAATCATGTGATTGAAATCGGCATTCCAGTTTTCCAAAACAAAACCACAAAAACTGGTTTTCAAATCACAAAACTATTTTGAGTGTGAACGTTTTCCTTGGCTTTTTACCACTACCTACAGTATTCCTAGTTTACTTCAGTAGATAAAGGTGAAGGAACGTACAGTGGATGCAAGTGGATACAGCCTTAGTGGCGGGGCCCCGTATGAAGCCATCACGGAGCCAAAATGGTGGCCGAAATCCTTGTGTTTTCTTGCCTGGCAGTTTTTCTTTGATTGGGGTTGCACCGAAATCTTGGTTGCAGCTGGTGCTGTGGTCCTGCTCAGCGCCCTGCTACGCCCGGAACTGCTACAACTAATATTTCTAGTCATAGTTCTATTAACTTCAATTTGGCCGTGGCAATTACGTCCCTTACCGGCCCAATTTCAGACAGGACATATTTTGCTTTATAATTGCAAAAAACAGGCTCACGTGACAATTTGGCACCAACAGCATGAGGCACATTAACAGGCTTTCGTAATGAAATAAAACACCATTTATAAAACCTCATCTTAGAATGGAAATGCTTGCATATTTAAAACATATTTTTAGACGCAAGGTTTCATTTTGAAACGTAAAAGCCCGCAGTATTAGAAGGGAGGTTCCAGGCTGCAGCTGTACAGTCTATTTTTGTCAAACTAGTGTGAAACACCAGTGTTGCAGCATTTTTTTTTTTTTTCTTTTCCAGCGGCTCCAAACGGGCCCAAGAGTGCATTGGTCATTCTGGCCTTCACCAGAACCGCCAGATTGCCATTCCGCCTATGTTTCCCACTGTTCATCATACCAACTGCTTAATTATTATGAATCATATCTGTATATGTGTATCAGTGTCTCTGTGTCCCAACCGGCAGTAGCAGATGGCTGACTAGCAAGCGCTTGGGTCAGTTTTTCTCACCACTGTCACATTAAATGCTTGCTCTTAGGGGATTGGTGGGTCTATAGAGTGTGGTCCAGACCTACTCTATCTGTAAAGTGTCTTGGGATACATCCCGTTATGACTTGATAATATAAATACAATTTACTTGAAATTGAATTGAATTTCACACTGTGCGGCCCATAGAGCAGGTGCACTTGTATCCACTGATTTACAGAGCTGTCTCTCGCCATGTAGGGAAACGTTGTTTGGGCCAGAGGGTATTGCGTGAAGGGCCGGGAGTTGCAATGCCACCGTTTGGCCGCTTGTTCAATTTGCTTTAAAGCTCGGTGCACTTTCTGGGGGTCTGATCACCATGGGAACTGAACAAACTCTATCTACTGAAAACTGTAAGTAGTGGATGAAAACACCAGAAAATGCAAGTAAATGAGTCCAATCTTTTAACTTTAGGATAAAAATGCAAATTCAGGGTCATGTGTTTTATAGTTTGGGTGAACACTTCTTTTAGATATTATAAAATGTACAGATATTGGAATAAATGTGTTATTTCACAACTAAAATATTACAATATGATATTGTGAGTGCAACTCATTTAATTAAGTGCAATTAATATTAATCCCAGTACTGCCAGTGTCTTGAGCAGCAGATGTGTTATGATTGGCTTGGTTCCAACACTCTCAGGCTCCAAACTGCAAACTGGTACACATTTTCGTAGCACTGTGTGTGTGTGTGTGTGTGTGTGTGTGTGTGTGTGTCAAGTCAAGTCAATTTATTTATAGAGCACATTTAAAACCAACCAAGGCTGAAGAAAGTGCTGTTAAAAAGTTGTATTGTGTTATAAAAACAAAGGAAGACAATAAAAATATAGACACTGTGAACATCATACAAAAAACACACTTCTACACAAATGTCCTGAAACTAAATCATACGCCAAAGAATAAAAATGGGTTTTAAGACTCCTCTACTGCCAAGATCTTTAAGTCTCGGCAGTAGTGGAGGCCCTAATATGAATGGAAAGTTTGTTCCAGAGTCTCAGGGCCACAACGAAGAAGGCTATGAAGGTAAATATGGTGCAAAAGGTGAGAGCTTGTAGAATCCAATGTGAGAAGTTGCAGAACAAAAAATCTGAACTTGTACGTTAAAATTCAGATTGGACTTGCATTCACATGGGAAAATAATGATTTTATGAGGCAAAGTAGCTACTGTTTAAAAGCTAGGCTATATACATTTCTTTGTCATGTTCATCAATGATGATTATATTTTAAGAACGTTCAGAGACATCAATGTTTTATTATCATTTCCTTCCTGGATGCAATTCTTGGCAGCAATGAGGGTTAAGAGATGCATTATTCAGCAGAAATTACTGTTGCTGCCTGCGAGATGGATGTAATTCTCAGCAGATATGCGTGTTAAGGAACACTCATTCTGCAGAAATTCTTGTTGTGTGGGGCTCTTTGTGTCCCGCTGTGTCAGGTCGAGGTTGGCAGCAAAGCTTTCTGGCAATAGCAATGTTGCTACGCTGGCTGATCCCCACTGAAGCCGGTCCGTCTGTGGCTGCAGGACCTGGAGCACATCGCCAGTGTTTCAGTTTGACTGTTAAAAAGTGTTGAGATAATGCTAACGCTAACTTGCTATTCCACCAAGCTTCCAAGGCGATAGAAACCCTGCTTTCCCCGGCCGTTCCGTTGGCTCAGAGCTCCATAGCCTAAGTCCACATGTTGAAATTAGTTTTGCACCAAATGTATCGCAAGAAGTGTTGCAAAAGTCACTGCACGCAGATTTGCCACTGAGTGATGTGAAAGAGCACATATGTGAAGTTGCAGTGACAGATTCGAGAGGTTGTAATCACTGAGTTGGGGTTGTGAAGGAAAATGAACTTGAATAAAGGTTCGAGAGTTCAAAAAGTACACGAGTAAATGTTGCACTGCGCGCTTGCAGCTGTCATTGTGTTTATGCAAATATCAATCCACACATTTGTGAATACTTTTTCTGACTTCACTTTCAGAATACAGGTGTGTGAACATTTTCTACGAGTGCAATTTTCAATTTACAAGTTCCGAATTGTTTCACAAGCAGACATGTTTTTTTTCTTTGTGTCACTTCAAATTCAGATCACATGTGTGTGAATGTTTTTTGCAAGTGCAAATTTTAACATACAAGTTCATATTTTTTTCTCACATTTTATATTACAAGCTCTCACCTTTAACATCATATTTACCTTCATAGAAGGCACGATCACCCTTTGTTTTCATCCAAACAACATGACTTCCGTCTTACTCTCACTAAGTAGGATAAAGTTGTTCCAGCCCTTAAGAGCTTTCAGGCAGTGAAAAGGGACTTAAAAAGTATTACCTGTTTAATAATAATAACGTATCCTTTATTAGTCCAACAAGGGGAAATTACAATTTTACACACATTACACACACATACTCAGTACCTATACATGCACTAATGGAGAGATGTCAGAGTGGGGGGCCTGACCATGAAAAGGCACCGCAAGCAGTCGGGGGTTCAGTGCCTTGCTCAAGAACTAAGTAGGTGGACTGGCACCTCTCCAGCTACCAGTCCACCACCATACTTTTGTCCATATGTGGACTTGAACCAGCGACCCTGCGGTTACCAACCCAACTCCCTACTGCCCACCTGGGGAGGCAATAGCTTTTTTGAGGAAGGTACAATTGTGTGTCATCAGCATGACAGTGATAAGATATCTTATGTTTGTGAAGAATGGAGCGTTTGGGAGTATTTACAAAGAGAATAAAATTGGTCCTAAAATCAAACCTTGCGGTACACCGTTTGTAGTCGCTGCCGAAGAAGAGGAGATATTTCCATTTTCAACAGAAAATGTTCTATTTTTTAAATAAGAATTGAACCACTGTATAGCAACAGCCTGGATCACTACCCTATTCTGAAGGCAATATAACAAGATGGCATGATCTGCAGTGTCAAATGTAGCACTAAGGTCCAGAAAGAGTAAAATAGCACAATTTCCTCCGTCATCGAACAGTAACAAATCATGTAGCACTTTAAAAAGTGTTTTGTCTGTGCTGTGGTGTACTCTGAAAGCAGACTAAAATTGTCCAAGACATTAATTTCACTTCAAAATAAAGAGAGCTGAGTAAAAACAACCTTCTCCAAAATATTTGATATAAACGATAAACTAGAAATAGGCCTAAAGCTGTTCAATCAGTAGGGTCAAGGTTAGGTTTTTTAATTAGAGGCTGAACCACAGCATGTTTAAAGCTAGATGGAACTGGGCCATTCATGAGAAAGCTATTTATTACAAACAAGAGGCTGGGACCAATAGTATCAAATACCTCTTTAAAAGACGAGTGGGGACAATATCTGAAGATGAATAGATAGGTTTCATGTGTCATACAATATTCATCAATGCTGACAGGGCCACAGGCACAGAAAAATTCAGAGAAGCAGGGCATAGGATTGATTTAGAAGGGTCATTATGACCAGCAGGTGAAGTACAAGATCTGATAGTGTCATCCTTGTTTGCCCATGTTTGCCACTGTTCATCATACCAACTGTTATTATTATTATGAAACTTATTTCTCTATATCTGTATATCTCTATCAGTGTCTCTGTAGATGGCCGCCCACCAAGAGCCTGAGCCTCATCACTGTCCTAAATGCTTGCGCTTGGGGGAATTGTTGGGGCTATAGAGTGTGGTCTAGACCTACTCTGTGAAAATGTCTTGAGATCATTCCTGTTATGATTTGATGCTATAAAATCAATTTAATTGATTTTGAATTGAATTCCACACTGTGCGGTCCACAGAGCAGGCGCACTAGTATCCACTGATTTACAGAGCTGTCTCTCACCATGTAGGAAAAAGTTGTTTGGGCCAGAGGTTATCACGTTATGACAGTGTCAACCTTGTTGACAGTTGCAGTTTATCTTTTTCCATTTCCTCTCTGCTTTTCTACACTTTTGTCTAGGGGTGTGTGTGTGTTGGGGGGGGTTAGTGAGAAGTGAGACATCTGGCTTTACTCTACTACATACACACATTCTAACATTTGTCATTACTCTGTCTCCACTTCCTCTCTTTTTGTACATCATGACTGCAGTTTGGGTAGTTGTGAAATATGGAACTAATCTGTCATAAGCTGTCTACCTCTGATATGATGCATATGTGTCTAAAAGTTTGCATATATGCTGAGGAAATTGACCATTATAGCACTGGTCTTATAGAAGACAGTTAGGGAACAGAAAATTTGAAAACCCCTGTAGCATTGTCTGACTTTGACACTGTGTCAGTGACCGTTGATTTAACTCTGTTGTCGGTTTTTGGGTTTAGTTATTGGTGGTGTTGCATAGCCTTATAGTACAGAGTCTTTGTGATACTTTCCTCCCACATGTACGTACAGACAGGTGACGAATTAAAAGGAAAAACTAATAAACTGTCAACGATTCTAAATAAACTATGACTTTGAGCCACGTGCCTGACAGCTATACAAAGCTGTCAGGCACCACTGTAATACTGGAAAATACAAAGCCGTACAAAAACTCAAAGCCTTTTCAAGCCCTTTATGAGCACTTTCCTAAAGTCTGCACTCCTGCACACTTTGCTTCAGGGAATAACCCACAATTCATAGTGTTGTGATGTAAAAAGGAAAAGAACCAGCAAGAACAAGTTTGCATAAATAGCTCATCAGTAAGCACAGTGCGTAGTTCTTAAGCTTATGATGGCATTATGATGATTTCCAAATTTTTCTTTGATTCAATCCAACGACATTTTCTATTTTGAGAGAAGCTCTCCAATGACTTACTTGTGAAATCTATAAGTTCATTCTACAGATTGCAGAAATAACTCTGCTTGAGCTCTTGCACTGTCCTAATGTAGCACTGGGACCCCTTGCACTGTATTTCTGATGAGGTTGTGGATTGAGACCTGGGGTCAGTGTTCGAATTACGGGGGGTACTGGGGGGGTCCGACCTTCCCAAAAGGGATGAAAATAATAGTTTGGGGGGTACTGAAAAAAATTTAATAAATATAATTTTAGCCTATCAAAAATTGTATTTAAATGCAGGATTACCATCACCAACAATTCAGGAAATAATCTAATGAAATATGATTTTCAAACCCACACTAGGTACCAGAGAAATGGTACAGCCCAGAGAGGTACGTTCAGACTGGTTTTTTGATATCACTTCACTAGCTGTCAAAATGTTCATACTGGTTAGGCAATGGTGTGTCAGCGAATTTAAGAGTAAGGGGCTGAATAAGTATTTTTTTTGCATAAACTTTACTAGTTCCATTTCACTACATTTAAAACGGCAACTGTTAACGTTAACAGAACGGTCACGTGATTAAAAACTGCCAGCATGTTCCCGTGTGACGGTCATGTGTTTAAAGGGCAACTATTATTATTTTTTTGATAGATCCCCATAAAGAGTATAAAGTATAAATTATAACTGAAATTATTGTATAGCATTTTCGGGATAAAACTTGCATTTTCTACTTGAACATGTTTACATACTTTAATGTTAATAAAACAAAACTCCTCGTTTTTATTCATACTGTCCATGGCTGCTGAACCTGTATTCACCCTCTGTATGAGACGCTCTGTAGGAGCGCCTGTCTCTTTAAGCCCTCCTCCTTAAAAAACTCCAACTGCTCTGATTGGCCAGTGTGTTCCCTAGAATCTCTAAAGCGCTCTAGTTTTGTTTCACTGGCTAGAAGCTGGAGCTACTGCAACGGAGTATTTAGCAGAACTTTGTGCCGTGAAAATCACCAATAAAGGCTTCTAAACCAAATTTTAAACAACCGGACCCAGCAGCAAAGTAAAGTATTGACAGCCAAGATTGCAGCTATGTTGCGTTACCATGCGGCTACTTAATAGTTAGCAGTATGCTAACGGTAGATTTTAGTGGACCGAAGCATTACTTTCTACTGTCAAAGGTTGCAGCTAAAGGCTTCTGAACCAAACACTACCCAATCGGACATGTTTCGGCAGTAATATGACCCGGAATTGGGGAGAATTTAACATTGGCAGCCCAGATTACATTGCTTGCTGCCGTAAGCCATGTAGCAACTATGGTTAGCAGTGGACGCTAAAAGAATCATCACTTTCTACAGTCATAAAAGGCACATATAGAAATATAAAAAAATAAATTAAAATATTTTAAAACTAATACTACATAAACAAAAAAAGTTCCAAGAGTAATGTGACCTGGAATTGGGGAGAATTTAACAACAGTGGCAGGCAAGGTGACATTGTTTACTGCCGTTAGCATGTAGTTACCAAGGGGGTAAACCTCTTCTCTCTAAGTGAAGCTCCTATGGCGCCATTTTAATGCTATGAAGCCATCACCTGCAGTTAGCATCCCATTGTCTGCCATTCATTTGGCTTTGACAACAAATACCTTTTACATCTGAATGGCTTATGACTCCGTAGCAGACGTTTTTTGTAAAAATAGGCTAACGATTGTGTCATAACCACGTGACTTGCTGTCGCATAGTAAAAATTAGCCTGTGCTTATGTTATATCCTTACATTTACCTATTTTGTCTGTCTCTGCTGACTGGGAATGGTTGAGATTTCTCTTGGCACAGCTACCAGAAGACTTCCAGCTTTCAGACAGGTTGCCCACGTCACAACTCCGTCGTCAAGCTCAGTTGGAGGCCGCGCAGTAACGCCTAGCCATCACCGGAAAAGTGGTGCTATTTTCCTTCACTAGTTTCCGTCCAGAACAATGGGATCTGTTGGTCCATTTCTTTAACTGTCTATGGTAGCTACGTGCAACGATGTTAACACTGCATTGGCTTACAAAAAACTCTCCAGTTCTGCCTAGAGCAGATCAACAATCATAGCAGGCCGGCTTAGACTTAGCCAAGAATAGAAAAACCCGCTGAAACCGGAGCGTTCAGAACAGTTGGAAATCTGAACGTTTTAGCACACTAGTTTACTTCATTATTTGATTATTTGGCCACGTTTAACATGAAAATCTGACATTATAACATTGTAGGTATGACAGAAAATACGGAAAAAACATGCACAGTGTAACTGCACCATGAAATTACATACAACGCTCACATATCGTGTTGGAAGTCATTGACAATCTACCTATTTATTCGTTTAGGTTATAATCACAAAGTTAATTGCTGCAGTCTGGAAAGCCTGAGACGTTGCTAAAAATAAGTGCAGGGATAAGAAAAACAAGCAGTCAAACAATCTTTGTTGACATTTGATTTTCCCCAAAAAGTGACAGCCCTATAAGGAATAAAAGCACTTTGGATGCCTTTCTTCAGTACAATCCAAAAATAACATCAGTTAAACCCTTGCTGGTATGTATATAATTAGATTTAAAAAATGTGATGGAAATCTTTGTTTTGTCTGCCTTCACAAAGCTGTTTGCACCAGTCAAATGCAGCTGCTTACATTAGTTTCGCATTAGCGTCAATGATTTATCACTCCTGACATATGTGCTTGTGTATTTACAACATGGATTTATTCCTCTGTGTACTCCCATGCACCTGTGGAGCAGATTTACGACATGCACTCACATATCACCACATGTGTCTTCCACATTTACAGGATGAGGAATAGTCTCTGTCTCTTGGACAACAGTTAATTCGGATAAAAGGCGTTTTTCTCGCAAAATTTGATTTGGGAAGCAGAGAGAAAAAAAAACGTCCAACACCCCCCCACCCCCCACCCCCCCCATTGTTTATGCAAAGTCAGCTGCTGTACAATCCTTTTACACCGATAACAGAGATGAGATCGCCGCTGCGGATTTGCAGTTTTCTGCCAACATCTGCACTATCTCAGGCTGGTGCACACACATTTGCCCAAAGACACACACACACACACACACACACACACACACACACTCTAATCTGATTGTTCCGGAAAACTGAATGTAAAATTGCAATCAGTGTAGTGCAATTATTAGCCATCCTCCAATTCAATCTGCACTCTCTACCTCCTCCACTGCTGGAAATCAGCACATTCACTACAGGGAGAAAAAAAAATGGGGGTGGAAGGAGAGACAAAGAAAGAAGTAAGTAAAAAGAGAAAGAGAGAGAGAGAGAGAGAGAGAGAGAGAGAGAGAGAGAGAAATAGCTGAAAGAAAGAAAGAGAAAAATCAATTGCTGTCACATCTAGCGCAGAAAATACAGCATTGGAAACTAAGACAGAAAAAAAGAACTGAGTGTGAAATAGGCAGAGATGGAGAAATGGCTGACAGAGAAGCAAAGTAGGAGGAAAAGACGGAGGAGGAAGAAATAGTTGAAAGAACAAAAGCAAAAATAAAGAAATCAATTAGTGTCACATCTGTCGGGGGAAACTGGAGCGGCGTAAAGAAAGAAAATGAGAAAGGTCGATGAAGGGAATCGCATCTAAAAAAACCACATCTAAAATTCAGAAAGCTTCTTTCATGGACTTACTGAAATATTCAAATGGCAGTAGCCCAGGGACGGCACATCCATCGGCCTAATATGTTTGATATTTCCATGTAGAAATAAAAGCCAGGGAGTAAAATATTGATATCTGGTTCCTAATGACCTGTGGAGGATGTGGAGTAAAATGATGATGTATAGAAGAGGAGACGCAAGAGAAAAAAAATGAAGGGCACAAAGTAAGAGACACATTTTGCCCAGGAGAGCTGAAAGGGACTGAGGACAGACATTGTACCCTCCATAGAACATAAACCATTGCATACTAACGCATATGATAGACATGTAGTGATAGACATATGGCCATATCTAGCATGATTAGACGGTGGATAACTGTTCTTAATCAGGGCCGGCCCGTTGCACGCAGTGTTGGAAAATTCAACTCTGCAAAATAGCCTCGGGAAGGAATTTGTTTTGGTGGAACATGTTTACGTACAAAAATTGTTTTAACCCTTGTATGGTATTCGGGTCAAATTGACCCATTTCAAATTTTTACAAGAAGAAAAATGGACCAAGTTACATTTTTTCTACCTGAAATCAACGTCCTTTCCTTATTTCCTGTGAAAAACATGTATTTGTATTGTTTTTTCCAAAATTTGAAATGGGTCAATTTGACCCGAATACCACACAAGGGTTAAGTCCTGCAACAGAAATCTCAGATTCACTTCTGGATGGATGGCACCCCTTCATTCTTCCATCCTCTTAAAATAATCTGTCTGGCTATTATTAAACTAGTGTGGACCCAGCTTCTTTTGTGCTTATCCATCTTGTTTAGGATTGAGCCATCTCCAAGAACAAATGATCTTGGACTGAGTGGAACACAGGTCCTTGCAATCCGACATGTATCCCCGTCCAAAATTCCTGGACCTTATCACAAGACCATTGGGCATGAAGTAATTGTCCGTCCTCTGTCTTACATGGTATTTTTGTGCCAAGCCCAGCTCACAGTGCACAGGTTGGAGGACAGTCGGTCCATCCGTCTGTCCATCCACCTCTTTGGTCCAGAGCATGCCATCATCATCATGGCCACAGTGCCATGAGATTTAGCATGAGTATCCATAAAGAATGATTCCACATGATTGTGGGGACTCCCAGACATTTCCTCTAGCTCCACCAGCAGATCAAACCGTCTATGTGACCAACACTACGGTTAAAACTAGCATAATGTGGTAATGGTCCCCAGAGCATCAACCCTTATGTCGCTTACCCACTGCTAATACCAGCTCTGCTCAGCTCAGCTGGACTGGACCCAGCCGCGGTGGCCCGTCCTCCTTTTTTCCATTGCGGATTTAGTGAGGCGAGCGTGGCTGGTCGTCATAGCGCCGCCACAGGAAACTGCCGCAACCTCACGCAACACACAAACACAAAATGTCAAAGGTGTGAAATTTAGTTTCAAAAGAAGCTGTAGGCAGCGAAAAACATGCAGCCCCCCCTTGTCGCTAGCAATGATGACGCAGTGATGAGAGACAATTCTCTCCAACCAATTAGTAGTCTGCAGGTTTTCATGTCACCTTTTGGTATTGCTTCAGCTCGCTTAGAAACCTCAACGGAGGTGGTACTAAAAAAAGTACCTGTTAGCTGGTGCCAGGGACTTTTTTTCATTATGGAAAAACAAGAGTAGAGTCGAGACGAGTTGAGCAGGTACCACGTTTAACAGACATTACATTACATGTTGGTGATCCCGGGGACTTTCCTGCAGCCCAATCTGTCCATTCATCTTCCACCACTTAACCTGACATTTAACTGCTTATACTGTCTAATTTCAAAATGTAACCATCATAGTTTGAAATACCATTTTAATGCTGCTGTTACATGAAGCAGAGCTGTGGTGGAGACGGAGCAGGACAATGCCAATAAAGCAGACGCAAATGTGCTAAAGTAATAAAAGTAATATAAGAAGTAACGTAACTAATTGCTTTTGATATTAAGTAAGGTAATATTATTAATAAGTTAATAGTACACATCCTGAGTAACTTGCCCAACACTGATTTTAATACACTGATTCAATCCCTCAAAATCCATACAAGCCAAAGTCTGGTGTTGCTTCATACTCCATATCCACGTTGCATTATTATAGCACATTACTGTTCCATTAGGCTGAGCAATTGCTTGACCAGCCAAGTCTAATGGAAAGACACAGAGCGGAGACCACAGCCAGCGCTGGATGCTTCACTGCACCACCAATATTTTGGTCAAATGATTCAATTACTACTTCAACAGAGCGCTGAGCCAAAGAAAGCAGGCCGCCCCACTCTTTTTTAGTGTGTGTGAGTGTGTCTGTGCACGTGCACATAGGGACCTAAAAGGGGACCTAATTGAAACCAGCTGTTCCACGGAGACAGCGCTGGAACGAGGCCAGAGCGCCACATTAGTCTGACATGGATAGAGCGAGAGACATGTTCAGAGACAGGGAGGGAGGGGAGAGACAGATAAAAGAATGCAAGAGTCAGTGTTTGTGCAGAAGAACGGCAGTATGGGGGGAGTGTTTTTTTATTGTTTTTTCCAAACTTTGGGGACAGTTTTATGTTTTTTGTACGTGTGTCGGACTTAAAGCTAAGGAGCTAATGTACGGTACATAATCATGGTTCCCTCCACAGACAAAGTTCTATCTTTATTCTGTTTTCTGGCCTACTCATTTGAGACAGTTTAGGCAATGCTAGCTTTGTTTGGCTTAGCTGCTCTACTCCGATTTCATTTTTTCTTGTTAGTGTTAGGGTTAGGCTTGCAAATGCAGGCTACATCTACGCTATTAAATTCTATGCAATTGTATTCATAGGGTAATATCTGAACATAATCTATCTCCAGAGACTTTACAGGTAGAGTAGGTCTAAACCACACTCATTCTACATTTACATAAACACTATATACACTACCATTTTTGATTTTTAGCTGTGTTTTTGGACAAAAATGATGATTTTAGCTCCAGTAACAGAACTAATCTCCATCCATATAAACACATCTGACAATGCATAACATATGACCAATTGCACACTCTCGGCGACTGGCGCGCCCAGGTCTACACAGGAAGCAGATTGTTTGACGTCCATCTGCGGTTACAAATCATGGATGTGTAAGTTAAAAAAATAGTGAAAATATTTTGGAGAAAGAACCACAATGGCAAAAAGTAAGACCAGCTATTTATTTCCCCCCCTACAAAGCAACCCCCAAGTTTACAAACCAAATCGGGGGTAGCAGTGTCCACGCCGGAGCCGCATGGACATGAGTGACGGGCAAATGTAGCTACAAGATATTAGTGTTAAAACCAAAACAAAGTAGTGCAGATGTAGCCTAATTCAGGAAGACACTCTCAAACATTCACAATCTCTACAGCTTGCTGACTATTCTATATATAGTTGTTCTTTTCTATTATTATTTGGGCATTTTCTTAGACATGAAAGCGGAGAGAGAGGGAAGACATGCAGGAAATAGCCACAGGTCGGACTCCAACCCTGGGGCTCTGAATGAAGGAATAAACCTCTACACGTGGGCGCGCCCTCTACCAACTGAGCTACCTGGGTGATAGGTTCTCTGAGTTCACACAAGCCTATCATATCGTCTCTGTCAAACCTTGAATCTGTTTCCTCTCTGCTGCTTTTGGCTGTCCATTCACTCTGAACCAATGTGACCCTCCTCCACCCCTCCACCTCCAGGCTCCATCACATCCAGTCCTGCTCATCATCCAGATCTTTAGCCAACTCTCTTCATATTTACAGGGGGATAATAATTATATCATCACTAGTCTATATATATATGGACGACAAATTGTTAAGGAGATTGCTCCAATGCTGCGGTGGCTCCGTCCAGCGCTTAGCACCGCCCATGACAATTGTGATTGGTGTAAAGAAATGCCAATAAAGCAGAGCACGTTTTCCTGGACTAGCCAGACCAAGTCTGGCAATAGGAGACTATATCATCACTATCCCCTTTGTCATGATGGTTCCTAATCCCCAAAGACTCTTCACAATCACTATATTGTGGAGCATAAAATACATTGGTTTTTCAAGTCTCTCCTGATTGAAGGGTATAGAAACAGTTAAAAGTGCTAGCTCCACATTGTGCAGCTGCAACAGTAAAACGCTGCTTTTGCAATGAAACATCAGTATTAACCCTCTGAGGACAAAAGACGTACCGGCAAGTCCAGGCGATGTTTGACAACACTACTACTCAAAAAGCCATGTTACAAAATTTCATTTCAGACATTTATTTACTGTTTAATTAATATTGTGAACCCAAGATTTTTGAAAACTCATTGCAAGCACCAAAACGTTACAGAAAGCTGAGTTTGAACATTTTCATATGAAACACATGATGATCAGTTACTTGCAAATACCCTTAAAAGGTGAATTTAAAAAGAAAAGCAAAAATGTCCTTAGCCCTTAGAGAATTAAAAACTTACTAATTATAACATCAAATCCAACAATATTTTAGTCACAGGGGGGCCTTTAACTGCAGAATGGGTACTTTTACTTTAACCACTTTTTCCTGATAATGCTTTTGGATTTAAGTAGGATTACATACATTGTTCATCTAATGAAGTCTCTCCTGATGTTGGTATGTTGTATAGGAATGATGGCCAAACATGCAGAAGGCCCAGGTTTTAATGAAACTAAAACATTTTAAATTTATATACATTTTATATTTGTATTTATGAATTGTTTGTAATTTCTAAATGTATAAAAAAAATCACAAAAAATGAATGTTACCTAGCAAAGATTTTAAAAGATCTTTTAAGTTTTAGGTAAGAAATGACGCCATTTACGTCACTAGTCTTGTCAGCTGTTGACCACAGTTCCTGTCCGCTGAGAGTCATCTGATAGTCTGAGCGCTCTTGTTAACAACACTGGATTCATCAGTTGACTGAATTCTCCCACACAAACATGAAGATCTCATGTCGGCTAACAGCATACAGCCTTTAACAAACAAAGAATCTCAATGATTGACTATTTAACTCTCACAGGGATCAGATGAACAAACAAGCAACTTCAAAGCTGAAATGTGTTGAAATGAGCAGTGATGGAAGAAGTATTTAGATCCTTTACTTAAAGTTGCGGAAAGGTAAGACGTAAGAAGAGCCAGGATTTAGCCGACCACCCCTTTCTGCTAAAGCCCAAACGGTCTCCTAAGCCCCTCCTTTTCACGAGGGAGAATGATTGTGTGTGCCTGAGCAGTGATTGACACACAGTTAGACCAAGGCTCCAAGGCTCCATACCCTACTACATGTTCACATTTGGAAAATACAGAGAGATGCATCCCGGATCGTGAAGTTAGCTTACATGGATTTTACATCCAATGCTGGTAAGACCACCGCTAAATGTTGTTTAGAAAAAAATCAGAATACACAAACTCCTACTGCAATAGTGACAGTGGTGTCCTTTTTGTTTAAGGTAGATCCTATCTTATTAGTATATCAGCTCTTTAAAGGTCTTCAACACAGACTCAACCTTGACAACTCAACTCGGACTCAAACATTGGTAGTGGTGACTCGGACTCAAACACTGGGGACTCCAGACTCGACTTCAATACTGACTCATTCTCACTCCCATCGTGTCAGAAAGCGTAACTTGGTCAGGTGCCTTGGGGTTTGTTATTGACGCAAAAAGTCCCCTTTGACGTCACATTAAGACTCTTTTAGCCAGGACTCCTTATATCTCTTTTTGACACTCTTGGTCGAGACGTTTGTTTAACTGACATGCGGCACTGTTGTGGGTAGATGTAGCAAATGGTCATGAGCAGGTGATGTTGAAAAGATGGGGTATTTATTGGTCACCCCAAGTAAGTCCAATACGGCAAGATGGTGTTACAAAAATAAACTAAATTATGGACAGCAAAGACAAATTACTTTCACAAACTAAAAGTAAACTTACAGGAGAGTTAAGGTGGTCACAAAACCACTGTTTCCTTTTGACCTTAAAGCAAGTCATTGTGGAGGGCATCCAACGGCCCCTCAAATTGGAACATTCCAATGCTACAAGGCAGGGGTGGCTTAGGTGACTAGGCAGTACTGAAGGCTCTATACAGCCAAAATGAATGAATCTATCACACTGGACATTAATGTGATTCACATCAACATAGTCAAACTCAAATAGTGAGTAATAACCTTGTGATCAACATTAACATTAACACATGAACAAACGAAATAAACATAAATATATATGTATATATACATACTCTGTCACAGGTATAAGAACGGGACAGTTAGGAAAAGATGGAGGGTGGAGTTATTTAATGTACGTTTCAGTGACAAGAAAGGGACATGGACCCCGGTCTCCTGGGTGAAAGTCCTGTGTTTTTTGACCCATCCACCACCCCAACCAATCTTCTAACGCAGCTTTTCGGTCTTTCATACTAATCTCTACTGTTGTTTCTCTTAATACTACGTCATCTTACAGCACCGCGGTCGGTCTGCTGCTGTGCCCGGGGCGTTAAAGGGGGATTCTTGCGTCGGTATCTGACGCTGAGAGCCTCTGACCAAGCGTCAGGATTTTACAAGTTGGAAGTGTGAACGAGTTGCGTAATAGTAGTACGTTTCCGCAGGATGTCACCCATTTTCGTCCTAATGTCCGTCACCTTCTGGTTTCTTTGACTTTGCTCTAGTACGAAATAAAATTACCTACTTCAAACCATAAGCCTTTGTGTGTTTTGTTTCATGTGGTGAAAAATTTAAGCAAACCAAAATGCATCACCACGGACCACGCAAGAACGTTCACTTGCACATGTCTGCGCTAATGCATATTTCTTGCAGCTGGTCAAACCAGCTCATTTAATTTAAATGTATTGTCCAGACGTTGTTTGACGAGCGACGTTGCTCTGCTGGCGGCCTGTCTCCAACTTTAGCACCGGCAGGTTTGACAACGGAATTTGATGGCAGTCTATTTCTGAGAGAGACACATTGCATGCTCTGACGCATCGCAGATAGCAAAGCACGCCTGACTACATTCAGCTCAAACCTTTAGAGTAAAGTAAGAAAGCAGTAGACCTAAGATCACGTTCGTTAGGAAATGTGCATTTGCAGAAATGAATGGAGAAAGATTCTAGATGAGGAAAAGAAATGGCAATCCTTGTTTTTCCTCTCCCCTTCTTTCCCCCTCATTGTTCTTCCCATGCCATGCATTTGTATGACTCTCTGTTTGTACAGCACAGATGTCAACTGTGTGCCCAGACAAAGACATCTTCATTCTG
Source organism: Etheostoma spectabile (assembly GCF_008692095.1). Taxonomy (NCBI): domain Eukaryota; kingdom Metazoa; phylum Chordata; class Actinopteri; order Perciformes; family Percidae; genus Etheostoma; species Etheostoma spectabile. The sequence continues at coordinate 21,330,424 of NC_045752.1, forward strand.
CTCTTGATTCTCTGTCCTCACTCTGATCACTCCTCCCCTCAGCTTCTTCCTCTTCCTTCCTCTGGTCTTCCTCAACCCCTTGTGTCATCTTCCTCCTTCTTTCCTTTCCTTAGCTTCCTCCTTTTCTTCTTTTTCACCTCCCTTACCGCCTAACTTTCCTCACTTCTCTCCTTTCCTTTGCCTCTTTTCTCCATCTCCTCGTCTTCTCCTATGGTCCTCTTTGACCTCTGCTTTCTTCTCCTTTCCATTTATTTCCTTTCCTTCCCCTTCTGATGATGCTTTTTGATCTGTTCTGTTTTGTCATCTGGGTCGTCTGTACATTTCTCCTCCTCTTGTCTTTTCTTTGTACGTCTCTCTCTTCTTCCTCTCTCTGTCTCACGACAATCGACAGCCCCCTTTTTTTTGTTGCCATTTTTCAGGCAGACAGCCTCTGATTCATGTGCCCATCATCTCGCCCGCCCGAGGGCCATCGGGCCAGGCACAAAAGACGCAAGCAGTCAAGCATCTCTTTCTCCTCTCTGCAGTCGTTTTCATTGCTCTATTCCTTGACTTGTGTCTCTTTCTTCCCCTCTCATTTGCCTGTCATTCTGCCGTGCTTCTACCGTAGGTCTTGCTCTGTCACTTTCTCTCTCTCTCTCTCTCTCTCTCTCTCTCTCTCTTTCTCTCTCTCCGTCTACTATGTACCCACCATTCATCACTCACTTTGCTGGTTTCTTTCCTTTATCTATTAGCTTTCCTTTTTTCAACACAGCCTTCGTCCCTCATCTGGTTTTGGCCTTTTCCCCAGTCTCTCCTCTTCTACCGTCCTCCACGTTCTGCACTCGTCACTCATCAGGCTCATTTAAAGGAGAAGAGAAAATGAGCGGCGGTTTGAGAGATTATTTACAGAACTGTATTTATTTGGATTTCTGCCTGAAGAGAATGATTGAGCCCAAGTGAGATTCCTTTGATTGTTTGAAGAGTGTGATTGTATGGCTTTGTCTCAGGCAGCTTCGCCCTGGACGCTGGAACACATCAACATTTTCAAACAGTGACTGCAATCTCTCTTGTGGGTGAAGTCTCTGAAACAAAGTTGAAGAGTTGAGTTTACTGCTAATACTTTGCAGTTATAGACACACCATCAGCCTTTACAACAACAAGACAAGACGTAAGGGGGGGGGGGATACATTACGAATGTTGAGCCTATTTTGAATGTGATTTGGGCGTGATGATTGAAGGGACCAAGTTGGACCAGGTCTCTTCCTGTGTGTGTGTGTGTGTGTGTGTGTGTGTGTGTGTGTGTGTGTGTGTGATTTGGTTATGTTTAGCTTTGGTGTGTTTTAAGTTGTATCGGCAGTTGTCACTGGGAAGGTAGAAAGTGGTGGTTTGTGGTGTCTTCTTTCTCTGTCTTTTGTGTGTATGAGTGTGGGTTAGAAAAAAGGAAAAGAGTGTGTGTGTGTGTGTGTGTGTCATGTCATGTCGTGTGTTACAAGATGGAGATCAGCCATAGTGAAGGACAAGCGTTTCTCATCCATTTATGAGGCCGGCAGCATGAAAGCCAGCCAAGCATCCTAATGACCTATGACTCAACTCGGAGAATAATCTGACACACACACACACACACACACACACACACACACACACACAGGGCTGAGTCACACAAAGTGTACATATCGCACCAACAGTAACACACAAAACACAGTCACACTCACAATAGATAATCATGACTAGGGCTGGGTACCAAATTCAATAAGATTCGAAAACAATACAATACAATACCTAAGAAGTAAATCTCAACAACGTCAGTGAGCCAATCAGCATGCAGCATGCTTTTACCAAGATCTAATAATGTCTGTGATTGGTTGTCTACTGTTACACGTCGTAGAGACACACAGGAAAAACCCTACGCTACACATAGACGGGGCTCACGTGGCAGGAGCTGAAAAATAAATAAGATTTGGGTCGTAATGTGTAATGTAATTTCTTTTTGCTTTTCTAAATCTGGTATCGAAAAAAGTATTGTGTAGGAACAGGTATCAAAGTCATGATATCAGTATCGAGCTGTATTAAAACTTCAATCTAACCATTACCTTATACATGGTACAATTACATGAATACATTCATGTGCCTCCTTTTACAGTAACCATTATAGAGTACATTAGTAACTTTAAACAGATGGTGACAGTATGGATTTCAATAGCTGTCTGAAGATGAGGCACAAAGACGTCTCCCACTGAGTGTACAGGAGGTTGCCAGGTTAACTCCCAATCCCCAAATATATTTTTTCTTGCTTTTGTCAGGTTGTACAGACAATACATTTTAGTTTAACACACGTCCCCACCCAGAGCGCCAACAAGTGACACCAAGAGTCCCGACAAACCATGTCTGAATACGATGCTAAAGGAGCCTTTTTGTTGGTGGTGTGTGTGTGTGTGATTTCTTTTCCCCCCTCTTCTTTCTGTTTGTCTGTGGGGAGTTTATTGATTTGTGCTGAAAAAAACAAGTTTGTTTACGCCTCAGGATTTAGGATTAGCAGTTAGCATTCTGGAGAGATTCAATTTCTAATCTTTTAATCAGTGGTGAATATTTATGTGATTATGGTGTTCCACATGGTGGCTATGTTGTAGTGGAGGGAACACTGTCTTTGAAATTACTTAAGTCCTAGACCACACAAAGTGCTTCACAGGCCAAAATACTAAATACATAAAAACAATTTGATAATCAATAAAAAAATCACAGTAAATCACAATAAATCACAAAGGCACAACATACATAACATAGTCAACAGTGTGGCTAAA
>NC_045752.1:21333210-21336809 GCF_008692095.1 Etheostoma spectabile
CGGCCCTTTGCTGCATGTCATTCCCCTCTCTCTCCCCTTCATATCTAAGGTGTCCTACCAAATAAAGGCCTAAAATGAAAAAAATAAATACATTTTTCTAAATGAATGGACAACTAAAATATGTGTTGTTACAGTGTCCTGAATGGTAGCTACAGCCCTAAATACAAAGCTTTATATTTTATATTTATAAGTTGCAAATGCACAATGATGGAGTCAGGGTTCATCTGCAGGGAACAGGGCGTCTTCAAACACCACCTTCTTCCTTACATATTTGTCTCGCAATTCCAAAAAGGTCTTGAGAGGCGTGGCGTCTCATTTCTGCTTAGAAACGCAGAGTAGATGGAGTTAGTCCCATTGAATCGTGTGAAATAATGCATACTAGTGGTGGTTATATTAGATCAAAAGCTTAATAAATCATTTCCCAGTGGTGCAGAGAAGTAAGTGAGGTGTACAGTAAAATGTCCATGGCCTCAGGTCTTGAATTAAGGATTTAATGACACCCGTAGCTAACCGGCAAAAGACAATCAAAACAAGTGGATCTCAAAATCTTTTCCTGGCAGTTATTAAATTATCCAATTAAAATGAAAGATTATCCTCAGAGATAATCTGAGTCTACGCTCTGCGTAGCTCTCATCATATTTGTTCAACAGGGAGAATGGAAAGTGACGGTTTGCTCAGATTCTGTATGGTCATCCTGCTGTAAGCCTCCTGTCCTGAAATCAAAGAGGGTCTAAAATGCTTCTGTGAAATGAAGATTTTTAACTGCAGGTGATCACACCTGATTGCATTGTGTTCCCTGATGTACAGGTGATGATTTTTTATTTTTTTATTTAAGCTTTATTACCACTCGGATTTCATTTGGTCAGCTCTGGCCATCAGTTCAATCATTTCTTTTAACAATGTATTGCTACTAATGACGACCTTACACTAAATTTCACATTTTCAAGTGATTCCACTGTCGCAGACAAACGTCCAATTAGGAATGAAATCCTGAGAGTCTTTCTAGAGTCTGGGCGTTCCCGTCGTCTCAATGGTTTGGTGTAAGGTGGTCATAGACTAAATCCTAGTTTTTTTCCCGTCTGGACGTTCAGACAAAGTCAAACATGTTTGTTGTTATGAAAGTTTTAAGTCCTGATAGTGAAGTTGAATCATGTGAACAACCAATGGGTGTGCTCCCTCCAGCACCAAACAGGAAGCATCCACCAGCTATAGACAGTGTTGTTTCTGATTGCTATGGTGGCGTGCTAAGGTAAACGTGAAAGAGGGAAAGTTGACAATTTCAACTCCTCTGAAGCGCTTAATCCAACGAAAGGTTTATTGGCGGATAAACACAGACCTCCGGGTACTGGAGACATTCATCTGTATGTACGGCAGAACAGAAAATTGTCAGTTTCCTTTAGGTTGTTAGCAGGGCTGCCAACTCTCACGCATTGGCCGTGAGACACACGCATTTGACTGGTTTTACCGCCACACGCCACACCCCGATTCTCACGCTGATGGTCAACGGTCGGTCAAATTTCTAAAAGATGAGTTATCTTAGATCTACCTGTTGAGCCACTCGTGATCGACTAGTTGTGCTTTCAGAGACTGTGTGTGTGTGTGTGTGGTGTGTGTGTGTGGGGGGGGGGGTTCAAGAGCCTCCCTGTCTGTGGAAGTTTCGAATTGTCGCAAACTGAAAACATTTTTTCACGAGCCATCCAGGTGCGTTTCCCCGGCTTCAGGTATGAGCTCTGAGTATTACAGACCGTCCGTCGCTTCGTGTCCATCTCTTTAACAATAGAGGTGAGCAGCGCGGTGGTGGACCGCTCGCTGTGGGGGAGCAGTGACGCGTTGCATCGTGGAGCCTCCGATAAGCGCAACGTACAGCCTCCTCTAAACTCTGTCATAGACCAGAGACCCAGATGGCCTCTGTGTCTGTCAGACGGTCTGAATGAGATCCACCATTCAGCGGGCAAAAACATGACAGCAGACTATATTAAAATCTCAAATCTCGGACACAGAGATGGGAGGAGTTATTTTTTGAATGTGCTAAAGTTGTAAACATGAGCAGAAATCTGATGAAAACATCTGAGCTATAGCCTACTAATATACTATACTATACGATACTGCAACGTTGGGCCACTATTGTGCACTCTAACCTCTGCATCTCTAAATGTACTGTAAATAATTCATTTAATGTTTTATAAATGAACAAATAGCCTAGTCTTATTTTCCCAAAAAAGTAAATCCGCAAGGGGGGCACAGAGGATGAGGGCCAAACATATGAGCCTTGACACAAAGGTTAAAGGATTAGATTTGTGCAAAACAGTGGTTCTCATTCTTTAGAATTTCAGTGGTCTTAGTTGATCCCTCAAATTAATTTAACTTTGGGTCCCTGGTCCCTACACCAGGGACCCCTGGACCTGTTCCCCACAGACCCAAATTTCTCAGCTGTTGCTGACATATGCTACTGTCTCTTCATGTGGTTCTTATGTGTGGCACATTGTCTGGGTCAGTCTTATATCATGAGAAGTTGTAAATGCTAAAAGCCCTAATACCGTTGATACACAAAAAACAAAGGCTCTTGACCCTACAGTTTGCACATATATGCAAGACTGCTCCCATTTTTTTGCACAAACTCTCCAGAAAGTGCCATTTAATGGTTTTTTTTCAAAATTTTTCCTGGGGGGCATACCCCCAGACCCCCTAGGGAGAGCCCCATCCCCACATATAACAAATCCACTTAAACCCTGAAGTATAATGATGCTGAAAGAGCCAAAGAAATTGCTTGTACGTGGCAAAATATGGGTTGGCCCCCCAAATCTCACTCCAAGGTTTTGGGAAAAGTTGCCAGCCCTGTGTTAGCTCCCGCTAGCACTATCTAGCTAGCTTGGTTAATTATTTCAAAATGTTACCTTGCTTTATGCCCCTGGCCTGTAGTGTGATGTCATCGCTTGATGGTCTCTAGTTTTAAAATAGTTATTGATTGTTAACATGTTTACATGTTAACTGTTATTTAGCTCATCTAGCAGGTACAGAGCAACATTAGCATTCATCTGGAGTCGTTTTTGTGTCTATCTGATGACTGCAATAAATATTTATGCCTCCTTTTAGCTCTGGTTTGGTCTCCACCAACACATCTCTTTAGCTGCAAAATGCTTCGCTGTGTTCACCAGCTCCCCTCCAACTGTGTCTGTCTGGTGTTCAGTGTACAGGGGGTTCATTTTAAATTTGTTTCACTACGTGGGACCCCTTTATTACATTTAATCCTTTGACCCATTGTTCACATACAAATGTTGATTAATGCCGCTTTGAGAGGACTGCTTGGGATATTCTATCAGAATTATTTATGGAAATGAGTGCATAACATTGTAAAATATCATCATATTTTTGGACAGCAATGAGACAACTTCATAAAACAGAAGAAAGACGTGTTCACTACATCCCTCATGGTTGGATCTGTTCCTGGTAGTGCTCTCAGTTAAACACGTTAACGCAAACCTATATCAACAACGTCAATTTTTTTATTGCGAGATTAACATTCTTTTTGGCCAAGCAACACTGGATCTAGCTAGACTGGAAACAAAACAACAGGCACGCCGCACACACTTGTTTGGGCT
>NC_045752.1:21336819-21350158 GCF_008692095.1 Etheostoma spectabile
CCAAAGAGTAGTAACGTTATGTTTTGAGTGGATGGCGAGCGCGAGATGCCAAAATGGACGCCAATGAGATTCTGGATGGAAAGTTTACTGAGCTGTCATTCCAGCACGTCCGGTCTGAAATACCACTTGATGGCCAAGCATAACAGCTGATGCCAATTGTACGCCCCCCCTCGTCAAAGTATTTGTCTTTTATTGATGGACGATGGATGATTGATTGATGGATGAGAGGTTATTTGCTCCAAGTGAGAATGTTAGTGTAAAATTTAACCCTACAGTAGGCTTTATGCCAATGTTGTTTTCAATAAAAAAACATTTGCACAAAGCAAGTCGAACCACTTTTCCATGTTGATAAACATTAAAATGAGAAACAATTATGGGACAAAAAAAAAATCAAGTGACATTTAGAATAGATAAAAATGTGCGATTAATTGCGAGTAAATATTTTAAATAGTTTGACAGCCCTAAATACTTTTGAATTTTAAAACATGATGGCACTTTTTCGACGAGGCATCAAATTAATGCTGATAAAGTGTTGTTTTATTTTGATGTTTGCACGACGAATCACAGGAACAGACAACAGCGTTTTGTGGCGATTTAGCTGAGTCAGAGAGAAGACTGAGAGAAGGAGGTATAGATTGGGTTGGGTATCGTTTAAAGATTTTTGCTATCGGTACCCAGGGTGTGATTTGCCAGGGGGGGGATGCGTGGGATTTCCCCCTTTCTTGTGTATATATCCCTAGCTCATGGTAGAAGCGAGCTGCGTGGTTATTGGCTCATTGATGCTGATGAGATTTAATCCTTAGGTATTGAAATTGGGTATTGAATGACAAGACATTTTTTGATACTCGATACTTTAGAGGCTATTCAGTATTGAATTTGGTACCCAGCCCTAGGTATAGAGAGTGCTGGGGTCTGTTTGCTGGCTGCTTTCCAGTGGACCAAGCCAAGCAGATAATAAAGCAGCAGCACCTCGCTGACCAACGGCTCAGAAAACTCTTATCTCTACAGTAAATGCTCAGTGTGTGTGTGTGTGTGTGTGTGTGTGTGTGTGTGTGTGTGTGGGGGGGCGTGCGTGCGTGTGTGTTCTGCAGGCCGTGATATTAGCACTTGGGTTGGGAGGGGGGTCAGGGGGGAAGCTTGATTGGAAAGAGACAATATAGATTTTTCTCTTGCAATGACTAATTTGGGAAAGTCGTCAAAAGGCAGCTAAACATTGTGGGGATAATGACACAGATGCAAAACTAAAGAAACAGGCAATTTACCACCCGACTTTTCAACATCTCTTCAAAGACATTGTACCCTCTCAAAGGAAAATAGTTTAGTAGTTATTTTGTGCTGCACCAATGTGTGATGAGAATATTTCCTTCCAATAGCTAGTGTCATTGCTCGTATTTTCTTCTTTTACTGATAATGTCTCTCCACGTTACTGCCTAGATCTGGGAATGGGGCAACACTAGTCACCCATTGCCAGACCTTCCTCCACAACGCTGCAAAGGAGGGTCTGGCTAGTCTACACAGCATTCTGGGATGGAAGAAAAACATACAGTGGTTTCCGCAATCGTCATGGCCACTGAGCATCAGATGGAGCCGCTGCAAAATAGACTCGGGAAGGAACTTGTTTTGTTGGAACGTGTACGTTAAAAAGTTGTTTTAGCCGTGGAAAACAAAACTGGAAGTGGAACGTCAAGGATATAGACTACTTAGAGGGCAATAAATAACAAGAATACCAAATAATATGAATGTGGTACCAGTCCTTTCCCCAGTCAAAGTGGCCCTTTAAAAATTAGACTTAATACAGCAGTCCCCCTGCCTGGCCATCAGCTCATGAACATGCCCGTTAACACAGCTACTGATCAATGTGTATCCATCCCTATACGCTAATAAGCACGCGTTAGCCACCATAAGTAACTGGTCATTCCAGACCAAAAAAGTTTTTATCACCAAACCCTCTGAGTGATTTGAAATGAGCAAGGGTGTGTTTTATTTTGAGATGTTCCAATACCATTTTTTAATTCTCGATATGATACCTATATTCTGAACTGAAAGTAGAGGTTTTTGAGGGAATAAAATACATGGTAACGGATGGGTCACATGTATACTCGTCGATCCTGAGGGGGTACGATGCCATGCTCAGGAGGTGAAGTGGCATCTCTCAAGCTACCAATCCACACGCTGTACCCAACTCCCTACGGACTCCCTACAGACTCGCTACGGACTCCCTATTAGAACAGCTCTAGTTTGATTGATCAATAATAATAAGCTGTAGTAGTCTCATTTTTAAGGTAAACTGTGGACATTTTAATCACTGATGGCACTGTAGAGCAATGTTTTAATGTTTAGGTTTTTCTGGTGGTTTCACTCTTCCAAAAAGTAGTTGTGCTCCTCACTATGAGTAACCAGCAGTGCACCAGAGCTCACAGCATTACTTGAGCTATTTCTCAGTGCTTGTGGGCTAATACTCCTCCATAGCTATCATCTGCCAGTCCCCGAACAGCCCCCCTCCACCCACAAGTCCCCGAAGTGCTTACACAGGCTGCCTAGCCTTGGCAGGATATGACACGCCATTAACCGGCCGCCATGTCATAATGCTTATTTAGAGACATCTGGAGCTGAAAATATTTTCATGACTTCTCCCAGGATCTCCATGGATTAAAATAAGAGGGCCTGGCTAGAGACACAGAGACGGAGAGAGTGAGATAGGGTAGCAGTGGAGTGACAGAGAGAGAGGACCCTGTAGAGGAGTCCAATGGTGACAGTAAAGCCATAGCTAATGTGATTCCCCTACCGTGACTCATAGAAGAGGTATATAAATACCCTCACAGGCCCCTGTCACTGACATGCAAACCCTCCCAGACTTTGTATAAACCCATGAGACACAGAGAGACAGAATTTAAAGGGCAGACATTTTTCGAACTGTGAACTGTGTGTTTATACTGCAGTGGGGATGGTGTATGTGTGTCTCCCACACAGCTGTGCAATAAAAAAGAACATTAGGAATATTGTGATGGATCATCAGCGGTTTCCTGGAGCCTCAAATGAGCAAAAAAGGAGAAGAGGAGTATGTGAGAGAACCAAGATGAGCTGAGGGTGGGGGGCGCATTCCAAATTCCTCCTTTTTCGACCTCGGTGTGAGACGAGTCTGCACCGCGCAGCTGTTAACACACTGGGCTTCTCGCTGATGGAGATGAGCGGAGTAATATGAAGATGCTGCTGCTCGCATTTGCAGCTGCTATGTAAAGGCGAGCTCGCTAATAAAGACGGATCTGTTTGTCCTTCACACGTTAGTAGAAGGAACATCACCTGTTATCTTCTTTGAGTTCAAATTTCACTCATAAATCACAAGATTATCTCAAGGCACATTCACACCTCCGCTTTCAAGTCTTACCCCTAAATTCCACCATGCATACATGTCTGCGCTAGAAGAGGGGCCACGGGGTGGCACCGCCAAATATGATTAAATCCTCATAAATCCACCGGAGTTTAAAATTCAAACACAAAGAAAGCGTAAGTTAAAGGACATCCAGCCGAAAAGAGGTACATCAGACGGAATTTACAGCAGCAATGGAGCAATCCCGGAAGTCCGTGGATATAGACTAGGCTACCTCTAGCGTCTTTTCCCCTTAACATCTAAATGTAATCTGACGTGCTTCCTGAAAATGTGTTGTATGTTTTATGTTTTGACAACGCTGTGGTTAAAAACACTCGGTAAGGGTTAGACAAAGATCATGGGTTTGGTTAAAATGAAAAAGTTAATGTCCGTAACACTTCTTTAAGCCACCATAATTTAATACGAAGGCAACGTTTCAACCCTACCGGGTCTTTCTGCAGGCAAATGGTGGACTCATTTGACAAAGGGATATGTGTAGGCATTACAATCACCTGACCCAACATGTGACTTCCTTTAGTTCGATTAGGTCTAAAAAGCCTAATAGCTCCACTCATGACGCAATTAAGAGAACACTTTCATACAGGTTTTTAACAGACTTGTACATCTCAAAAGAGGGCTGTTAAAATTCAATATTTGGTTAAAATGATCACTTGATCATTAACTGTATTCAGGGGGAAAAGCCTTAGGAGGAGTGTGTATTTTTCTGAGCAACATGCCATTGGAACAGTGGCGTTTTCTTTTTGGGATAATGGACCATCGGGGGTTTCAGTTCAGTGGGACATTTTTCAGATTATTGGTGTTTCGGAATAATAGGCCGTTGGGACTAATGGCATGGCACTCCTCTATGCTTTTAAACACCGAAGACGGAGGAAGCCTAAACATTTTTCTCTTAATGCAATCATAGTTTCACCCCAGAGGGGTGGTGAATGTGCAGCTACATGTTGGTACAGCACATACTGCTGTTTAACATTATAATCCCAATCATGTTAGTTGTGGTAGTTTGAATTGAGAAGAAAACGTTTATTCAAATAACAGTTTGAGTTGTGAAATATGTATTACAGGGAAAGGAGGGCAGTAATGCAGTGCGCTCTTTGCCACCCCCACCCTTCGAAAATGAACGTATTTATATGGTTTGACTTTCTTAGGAAGCCATACTTGAACATTAAGACACAATGATTTAGTGTGTACATAAATATCTTTTGTTCTCGCATGTACGACAAACCCCGCATTTTTGGCCAAGTGGCTTATGATAATAATCATTAGCCTCGGAGTCATTATCCTGGAAGTCAATGGCTTAACATATGTTCTCTTGTAAAGGATAATATCCGAGCTCGAGGTTATGGATTAATGGCTGTTCTTGAGTGAGAACTGGATGACTGACAACCACGGATTTCCCTCTTTTTCTTTTGGAGAAACATTACTACGAGACAACAAAATGAACTGAATCATGTAGAAGGGGCTCTGACAGCAACAACAAAAAAAACTGAATGTCAAGATCTTTACTGTATAACTAAGGCAAACTATCCAAAGTAGTTGATGCTATGTGTTCTGTGATGTCTTCTGAAGATGATTAAGTGGTTATAGAGCTACTGTGAGCATTGCAATTGTAAACATGAGGATGTCTTAAACGATCATGTGTGCATGGTATTGACTCCCAAACAAACCATACTTTGACTGTGTGTGAGTACGTGGAGGGGCGTCTGTGGCTCTGGCTGTCTGTTTTTGCCTGTCAGTCTTTCTCGCTCTCCCTCTCAGATCCTCGACTCATGAATATTCATGCTCGGCATGATTATACCCGCTCTAATCCAGGAAGTGAGTGGGATGGCAAAAAGCCCGCCCAAGCGCCACGGCCGCTCCTCTGACACTGAAATAAACAAATTATCTACTGCATCTCAAACTCGCCTGCACAAACGCAAACGCACAAATTCAAAAGAGACCTCACCGCTCGTTCCTGACAATGTTGCACGATGAAGGGTGATTGAGTTTGACGTGCGGCGCACAAAAAAAGCCAAACGTCAAAGCTGGTGAGACAGTAAGTGTGTTTGAAAGAAGAGAAGCGGGGCTAGAATGAGTGCTCTGTGATTTCACGACCTCGGTCCGGGGCTGAAACTGACGTGACTCTCATGAGAAGAAAGAGAAAAAAAGGCCTCTTTCTTGTAATTGCATCAGCACTTCGTTAACAATAATGCAATTAAACAGAGGGCCCCTGGAAGAATTTATTTTTTTTTCTTCTCCCTCTTGCTTTTCCCATATGAGGCATGAGGTATTTTAATGTCAATTGGATTCTGCTTGTTATCTCTCCAGCTGCCCTAATCTGATCCCTGGGAAAGTAACGGAACAAGATGTCGAGTCAGTTGAAAAACTTCCCGGCTGATAAGAGAGAGCATGAATGTCTCTTCCCACAACGACGCACTGCAATTTAAAAGAATGAAAATAATGCCAAATGTCACAGGCATAAAGAGCAGGGCAGAAGAGCTGAATGTGTTGCTTGATATACTTGCCGCATTATTACAGGTGTACCTGCACACCAATGCAGTTCTAACACAACAGCCGTGCATTACATCGTATGCTTATTATACACTAGGAGACTTTGAACAGACTTTAAATTGACTAAAGTCAGACAACATCTCAAATCAAATGTTAAAGACGGTCATAATATGTAAAGACTGGGGATCTTGTAGGGTCACAAATTGCAAGATTACCACTAGATTTGTTTTTAAAAATGTAACCAAGCTGGCAAGGTAGCTCTAGAGTTAGCTGGTAATTTTGAGGGGAAGTTTTCAGATTTTCTGTTCTGCCGTCCTCATTAATATTTAACGAGCTAAGCTGCTGGCTAACAGCTAGCCAATGAATTTTTCTGTGTCTTGTTTATTACTGCTTTGCATGGTGCAGGAAGATGGCTCTGATATGCGTTGCTTGGCTACTTGCATGGCTTCCTGTACTGTATGTGAATACTGTTGATGTAATACTGCACTAATGACTTGCTGCTTCCCGTCGCTCTGCATGGCTTCTTGAGAAAGCAAATGTGTTGCTCTAGCTGTCTTCATGGTGTCTCATTGACTTCTGAAGTCTGTACTAATGTCTAACTGTTTCCTGGCCAAATTAGCCAGCCGGCTACCAGTGGCACATTTACAGAAAGGTTGATGAATGTGCGTTGTCCTTTATAAATAAAATGACATGAAATGAAATGAAAAATAACCCTACTGCTTGAGGTATGGTACGTGTCCACTGTCAGCGTAATTTCCACGCTTCCCATTCTTTTTCTATGGGAGCAATGGATTCTAGAAGACTTTGGAGAAGCAGGGCGTAAATAAGTAATAAAATATATTGTTTTCATATATAATGGTACGTGTCCATATAGAATATATGGACATGTACCATCTGGATGCTTTTCAGGACTACTTTGGTAAAACTGAGAAGATTTTAGATCTCAGATGACTTTTTCAAAAGACTCTGTAAATTTGATAATAGCCCAATTACCCAATAGGGTTTTCACAGAGCGTTGAAGCTCATTATTCAAGGTTAAAAATATTAACTGCGACCTGAGACTAATTTGGGGAAGTGGTGGCTCCTCTGTCCGCTAACACCAAATGGGAGAATGAAGTCAAAAATGAAATAGCCCAAGCAATTGGAGAATTAACAAACAGAAGTTAATCAAAAGTGATTATGTATGTGCAGGGTTTACTCCATCAATGAAATATAAAGAAGAGTGGAGACAAGCTCCCTAAAAACAGAGGGGTTCGTCATCTATCATCTCTCTTCTCGTATGCAAAGCATGTCTGGCTACACCCGAGAAGGACATTTATTCATCCATGTTAATGTTTTAGTGGGAAATAAAAAGAGTGGGTGGAGAAACAAAAGGACAGACAGTCGCCCCGCTCAGTCTTCCAAGGAGGCAGACGTCTGACCTAATTAGTATGCAAACGTCTGCGCGGGCGCGGGAAGGCGTTCGGTCGGAGGTTGTTGGTGATTTAAGGCGGGAGAAGAGAAAACTCTTCCTGCCCTCCATTCATCCGTCCATCTCCACTGCCTTTTGTACCCGGTAGCCCTGCATCTCCCTGGCCTACATTCGCTCCCAGACATCTTTGTGTTTGGGTGGCTGAAAGGACCAGGCCAGGCGGGTAAGACCCAACATCCATAAATTAAGATGCGGGAAAGTAGAGAAAGCAGGGCACAAAGCTTTATTGTATTGTTTTTCTCTGATAAGACAAACAACAGTTGGTAAAGGATCTTTGTTTGTGAGTTGTGTTCCTTGCGTTGTCTCAGACAAAGATGCATTTAGTCGAGAACTCAGATGATCCTCAGGCTGAGAAAAGACAATGGGCAGAATACCTCATTCCCCTGTAGGAGCCAGACAAAGCTGCACTGATGATGATGTAAATCTGAAAACAAAAGGCAGAGAGAGAGAAAGCGGAAAAGGGAGAAATTGAATGAGAATGTTGGCATTTGGTAAGAAGGGCACTCGGAGACCCCCGTTGTTTCATCACATCACGCATCCCAGACACACTTCTCCTCGGCCCCTCTGTGGCCTTCGGCGCGAACGACATCGGCGCTAATTGTCTGTGATGGTTTCAGTCCCGGGAATACGACGAGGAGTCAGAGCGGTTGAGGAGGACGGAGACCAGACGAAGGGCGGACGGGATGGAGAAGACGGGACGGAGTGGAAGAGGGGAGGGAGGGATGGGTAATGAGGAAAGAAATAAAGCCAAATGGAAGCGAGCACGGGAGGAAAAGGGCAAAGAAGATGTGGAAAGACTGATAGAGGGCGAAGAAGGAGACTGTAATAAATGTCTCACAGAGGCAACACATCATCACAGACTGGGTTATATATGCAAGAGGTTCAATATCAACCCAAACACGCACGAGGGGTTTCATATTAGGACATCTCCCTTCCTAAATCACTCAACACTTCTTAACCCAGAGATTCAATCGTGGAGACTGTCAGGAAAGCATCTATACCAAAATGGGGTTGTGAGGACAAAATCCAAAAGGACAGGGAGAGGAGAGGACAATCCAAGGAGGAGTAAAGTTTAATAGAAGAGAGGAGAAAGAAGAGATGACAGGAGAGGAGGGAAAGGAAGATATACAGAAGAGAAGTGAGATTAAGCAAGTGTAAAGCAAGGAGTGAAGAAAGGGGTAAAAAGGGGGTAAGGAAATGGAAGAAGACAAAAAAGAGGAGTCAAGGAGTCTATTTTGACAAATTTCCACTTTCAGGATTGTTCAGGTGCCGCCAAACTATGGTCAACTGCTCCTCAGATCGCAGAGTTATCTCTTGCACAACTTTTTTTTTTCTTTTCTTTTTTACATCTTTATTAGATTTTCAAAGGGCACATACAGTATGAAAGAAGTCATTAAGTAAAGAATAAAGCCCTCCTTTTAGCCCACCCGCAACTTCCTAACAAAAAAATAAAAAAATAAAAAAACACTGGACAACAAAAAAGTCATTAAAATTAAATAACTAAAATAAAATAAAATAAAGGTTTGCACACTTGAGGCATACTCAACGTAGTCAGTCAAAATGAGGTACTGTAGCCATTGCATGTCATCTGGAAATATACTTCAACTACTACAGATCTCAGACCCTGCTAGACCATACAGGCCACTCTGAAGAGTCTGTGCACCATCTTACCCAATATAGTCCAAGAAGGGGTCCCAGATTTCAAAAAAGCGAAATGGCATGTTTCTGAGCCAGAAGCTAATAGTTTCTAATGGGAGAAGCTCTGCCTTGCACAATTTTTGAACGTACTCATGTTCAAAACAAGTTCCTTTCTAAGGCTGTTTTGCAGAGACACCGTTGCTCTGCCTGGCGCTTAGCACCACCCAAGAAGATTGTGATTGGTTTACAGAAATGCTCTCCCATCCCGTCCTGCGATTGGTGTGTGGACTAGCCAGACCTTCCTTTGCAGCGCAGTGGAGGAAGGTCTGGCAATGCGAGACTAGGAGTAAAGTAATAAGTCAGCGAGAAACGGAGACAGACAGAAAAAGGAGAGGAGAGAGAAAGGAAAAGAGTGGAGAGGACAGAAGGAGAGAAGGTAATCAAAGGTAGGGAAGAAAATAGAAGAGAACAGGAAAGGAAAAGGGGAGAGAAAAGGATAAGAGAAATAAAGAAAGAAAGTGAGGTGAAATAGGGATAGGAAATGGAGGCAAGAGAGTAGGTAATAGATGAAAAAAGAGAGAGAAGAGGAGAATATCAGAGGATAGGACGAGAGTAAACAAAAGGCAAGGAGAGGAGAAATAATGAAAATGAAGGAGATAGGAGGAGGGAAGGGGAAAGAAGAAAAGGAACAAAAGAGGTGAGAGGGAAATAGGACCGATGACAGGAAAATAGAAAAGGAGATGAAAGAAAGGAGAAGAGTAGAGAGAAGAGAGCAAGATGAGGCAGGAAAGGAAATTTAAGGAAGGAGTAAAACAAGGGGAGAGGAGAAAGGGAAGAGGAGAAAGGAAAGGAGGTGATGAAAGGACGAGACAGGAGAGAAGAGAAGCACAAAGGAGAGGAGAAACCAGAAGAAATATAGAAGAGAAAGGAAAGGAGTAGATGACAATACTGGATTGGAGGACGGGGGCTGTGGTGGAAGAAGTATTCAGATCCTATACTGAAGTACAAGTACTAATACCACACAGTGAAAATACTCTGTAGTGAAAGTCCTGCATTGAAAAGGTTACTTAAGTAAAAGTATCAAAAGTATTATCAGGAAAATGTAGTTAAAGTATTAAAAGTAAAGAAACATCCTCCCATTTTAGAAAGTGGAAAGGATCCAATCAGTTATCGTGTTGGCTAGTTTCATTTATAATAAAACATTAGATTTTATAAACTACATGTGTTTTCTGTGCAAAAATCTTAATGTGGAAAATACCCGGTAACTACAGCTGTAGAAAATGAAAAAAGGTGGAAATGGCCATAAAAAAATGTATTAAACAAACACAGGACTTTCACCCAAGAGACCGGATTCGTGTCCCCTTCTTGTCCTGTGGGTCACTAAAACGTACATTTTGTAACCCCATCCACCATCTTTTCCTAAACCTAACTGTCCCGTTCTTGTCCCGAATATCATTTAAACGTATGTCCCGACCCCGTGCACCAAGAGTCCGGACCATGACCATCTCAATGTGGCGCCAAATGGGCTAAAAGCGAGTCCCACGAGTGTCAAAAAGTGACGCCAAGAGTCCTGACCACGCGCATGCAAATATGACGCTAAAGGAGACGTACACTGGATGGCGCTCTCTGTTCAACAAGGATTCAAATCACACTTAATTGTCTATTTTTTGCTTTTTTCTTTAAACCAAGAGCGCCATCTGGTGGGGCTCAGAAAATAAATAAAATGGTTCACAAAGCTTCATGAAGCTTCATTTGGCCATCACTGCTCTAAAATTGTACTCCATTTGATGAAAAAAAGAAGATTTGGAGTGTGAAGTAGTTCATATGTGAGTTTTAGTTCCAAAACACGGCAGGCACCACAGAGTGAAAAGACTACAAAAGTGCGAAAGACTGAACTGTGAGCAGCTGGCCGACCAATCATTGAGTAATTGGTATTGATCAACAGCCCAGTCAACCCCCTGCAGATACATTATTGCCATTTTGTGCAATGGGACAATAAAAATGGCAATTATTTCGCAGGCGCCTACAGAGAGAAGTTTGGAAGGGAGCACCGGTGGTGACAAGGATGGAGGGATGCAAAGGGTGGATGGATGGAAGGATAGATAGAGCGATAAAAGGAGGAGAGCTCCAGTGGGCTATTGGAAAGGCACTCTTCTGCTGTGTCCTTGGGGGTGCAGACATAAAAGCACTCCGCATCAACACCATTATAAAAGAAGAGGAGAAGAAAGAGAACAGAGAAGACATGAAGAGATGGAAAATGACGTGGCCCTTTTATTTCTCCGAGAGCCTTGCTACCACCTCTCTTTTTTTTAGGATGTAAGCTGTCTTCTATTCTCTCTCTTCATCCATCAGTCCATCCAGCTCTGTTTGTGTAGTCTGACAACGCTGCTGTGTGACAGCAAGAACCAGAAAGAAGAGAAAGAACAGCAGAAAGAAGATGTAGGAGGTGATCATGATATTCTAACATGCAAACGTTATTGTCTAAAACTCATAAATTACTCATCATGCATTCCAGCTGTAATCACTCTGCAATGTTTCCATAGCATTAACAATCTTCTCTTCCAGGATTCTAGGACAGCTTCCTCGTCTGTTAATGATCAGAACTCTAAACAGGGTCCAGTCTTGGGGAAATATACCTTTTCTTTAAGCGTAAAGTTAAGGCCTGGAAAGTACACCATACAAGTAGGCTACATGAACACTTTGAGCTAGGCTAAGTCATGGACAATGGTGAAATGCTGAATACTTTGCAAACCTGAAGCAGGGGATATCATGTTATAGCAGAAAAACAGAAAAATAAAGCCATCTTTTGGTTATGCTGCCTAGTTTGACCAGTCTCTTGTTGTGTAGTGATAGTATTGTAGAAGTAGTGTTGTTTTATTTCAACAGGAACATAGTAGCACGTAAAAGTGTTACGTTACTGTTACATTACAAAAAGGATTGTACAGCAGATGCTAGCTTTCAGTAAACTAACATGACTATCTAGCAAGCTAACAATAAAGGCATTTCATTAGCAACATCACTATCTAGCAAGCTAACAATGAAGGCATTTCATTGTGGGGGCAGCTGTGGCTCAGTGGTAGAGCGGCCTGCCAATCAGAAGCTTGGTGGTTCGATCCCCGCCCCTGCAGTCCCATGTCGAAGTGTTGGGCAAGACACTAAACCCAGAGTTACCCCCGGTGCTGCGCATCGGAGTGTGAATGTGTGTGAGTGTTTATCTGGTGAGCAGGTGGCACCTTGTACAGCAGCCTAGGCCACAGTGTATGAATGTGTGCGAATGTTTCCTGTATGATGTAAAAGCGCTTTGAGTAGTCGTCAAGACTAGAAAAGCACTATATAAATACATTAACATTTACATTAGGCCCCGTGCTTCATCGTCCATCGTCCGGATTTGTTGTGGTCATGACTGACAGCTGAAGTCTCGAGGACCCACGAAATCTCGCAAATTCATGTAGAATAGAACCACAAAAACAACAACAGTTTGTTTCCATCCCGAGGAGAAGAGGGGTGTTTTCAAGGAGTAGTGCAAAGTTAAATACTAGAGCAAACATAATGGAAATATTATATATTCAATAATAATTTGTTTCAATTCAATAATATATTTGTTATATAAGTCAATACCAAAAATGATCAAAGAAAATTAAACATCAAGACACCATATGTTACAGAGCTGCCAACTTTTCCAAAAACCTTGGAGTGAGATTTTGGGGGGCCAACCCATATTTTGCCTCGTACAAAGCAATTTCTTTGGCTCTTTCAGCATCATTATACTTCAGGGTTTAAACTGGGATTTGTTATATGTGGGGGGATGGGGCTCTCCCTAGGGGGATCTGGGGGTGTGCCCCCCCAGGAAAAAAAATTGAAAAATAAATCATTAAATGGCACTTTCTGGAAAGTTGTGTGCAAAAAAATGAAGAAATCAAGTCTTACATGATATGTGCAAAACTGTAGGGTTAAGAGCCTTTGCATTGCCATAGTATCAACAGGTATTAGGGCATTCAGCATTTACATTATATACATTATTAACTTCTTATGATATACGAACTGACCCAGACAATGTGCCAAACATAATGAACCACATGAAGAGACAGTAGCATATGTCAGCAACAGCTGAGAAGATTTGGGTCTGTGGTGAACAGGTCCAGGGGTCCCTGGTGTAGGGACCAGGGACCCAAAGTTAAATTAATGTTGAGGGATCAACTAAGACCACTGAAATTCTAAAGAATGAAAACAACTGTTTTGCATAACTTCTAATCCTTTAACCTTTGTGCCAAGGCTCAGTAATGTTTGGCCCTCATCCTCTGGGCCCCACTTACTTTATTTACTTTTTTGGGAAAATAAAGACTATTTGTTCCTTT
>NC_045752.1:21350168-21354860 GCF_008692095.1 Etheostoma spectabile
TGAATTAATTATTTACAGTTACATTTAGAGATACACAGAGGTTAGAGAATCACAATAGTGGCCCGACGTTGCAGTATCGTATATATAGTATAGTGTATATATGTAGTATATATAGTATAGTACATATAGTATAGCTCAGATGTGTTTCATCAGATTTCTGCTCATGTTTACAACTTTAAGCACATTCAAAATATAACTCCTCTCATCTCTGTTGGCCGAGATTTGGAGAGTTGTAATATAGTCTGCTGTGCATGTTTTTGCTCCGCTGATATGGTGGATCTCACTCAGACCGTCTGACAGACACAGAGGCCCATTTGGGTCTCTGGTCTCTGACAAAGTTTAGAGGAGCTGTACGCTGCTCATTATCGGAGGACTACACGGATGCAACGCGTCACTGTCCACAGCAGAGCGAGTCCACTAACATGAACTGAAGTTGCTACGCTACCAGCCGCGCTGCTCACCTCTATTTTTACAGAGAGAGTGGTCACAAAGCGACGGACGGGTCTGATACTCAGAGCTCATACCTGAAGCCGGGGAAATGAGATGGATCGTGAAAAAAATGTTTTCAGTTGAAGACAATTTGAAACTTCCACAGACCTCATCTTTCAGAAATTTGACCTACCGGGTTGACACTTCAGCGTGAGAAATCGGCCAATGCGTGAGAGTTGGCAGCCCTGTGTCATCAGAGTGCAGCTCCGGTTGGGAGCTTCAAATGTGCTCTTAGATGAGGTTGTGTTGTGTGTGTTAGATGACGACTAGCGTTATGAGCTAATCAGGTGTCTGTGCTAACACTGGTCACATTCGATTAGCATGAAAACTAATCCCAGAGAACGGTCAACTTGGTACCCTTAGGTTCATTTTATGACAGAATTGTCCTTTAAAACAGGGTCCACAAAATGGGTATCAGTATACTGTAATTTAGAGCGGCACAAACACACACACACACCCAAGAAAGTGAATGTGATGGAGATTTCAGCCAAATCAAATCATAAAAATCTGTCTTCCAAAACTTGAAGGAGTTTATTTGTTTTATGTGGGTGTTTTTTTATGAGAATGTGGACCTTTCAGATCAATTTAAGGAGTGCCTATGGCTAGAGTTTTCCACATTATATTGTGTCATACAGTGTGGTACTCGCATTGGTCTGGTCTTGGTCTTGACTCGGTCTCGCCCTGCCTTGGTCTTGATCTTGATCTTGCCTCGGTCTCAACCCCTTAAATTCTGTGGTCTTTGTGATGACTTGGTCTCGGTTTAGGCGGCCTTGACCACAACACTAGTTAAGGCATTGCTTTTTAAATTAACACGATCTTGGCTTTCCTAAAGAAGCTAAGGCAATTTATGTATGTGGCTGAATAAATGTGGCCTAAATTCAACCTGAAACTCTCAACTTAAATGGATATTTCACCATTGAAAATATTAATATATCTTTAAATTGGGTCACTTATGTAGTAGAAATGTGACATTTCTTTTCAAAATTCGTGCCTTCTAGGCCGTGAAAAGCCAGAAAATTAGTTTTTGGCACATGTGGATGAAAGACACCAAATCCCAGAGTGCACTTGCTTCGCTGCTCAAAGAGTCCACGCCCAAGCCACGCCTATCGTTTACTGACATAGACAGCGAGGCGTTCAAGTCAACTCTAGTGTATTTTATTGTCATTTCAACCATATGCACAAAACAACGTTTTACCGTGGCTCAAGTTCTGTTACACATTTTAATATATACAAACGAGTTATGCGTCATCTGAGGTTTTTTCCAGACACACAATACAGAGATCTCTCGTCTCAGGGGGACATGAGAGAGGGAAGCACAGTCTTTCGAAAATACTCACGGGTTTCTACGGATACCAAGCTTAATGCCATTCTGTGAAGTATCCTTTTAACTCTTGTCTTGTCTTCCTGTCAAAATTGAAAATCAACAATTTTGTTGATGATTTTTATCAATGTTTTTCATTTTTTCTTACGTTTTTTTCCCCTTTCTTCAACACTTTATTTAGTGTTTGTCACTTTTTGACGTTTAACACTACGTGACACTAACTTATTAACGTTAGTTTTATGGTTATTTTTTGGGAATTTATGGTCAATAAACCTCGTTTATAGGAAATTATAACCTAATGTTTGAGTTAGAAAAGTGGAAATTAGGAATTACTTAGAGTAAAATTAAAGGAATGGATGTTGATGGATGATCACAGACTGGAATATGTCAACTTTTACTCAATACTATTTCAAAAGCACTTCAATTTCTTTTGCTTTTACTGTTCTTATGCTATGAAATGGAATAAGACACTCCACAATTAATGAAAGTAGAGATTTGTACTTTGTAGCGCGTTGTGTGGAATCAGTCAGTTATACAGGGTAGTTAAAAAGAACACCGATATGGGAAAATGGGTCAATTTGACCCGAGGACAACATGAGGATTAAAGGACACGCTCTCTCCTGTTACCTGACGAATGGCAGTGAGTTTAGCTTACTTCAGATTCCAGTTGTTGTTTCCTCTTTGGTCACAGTATCCTGAGGGAAAGGCCCACTTGCAGAAATATGCTAATGGCAATATTATTGTGCCACATTTGTGTTATTCCATATTCATCCTTTTTTATTTTTATTCCCTTTAATGTGCAAATGAATGCAACACAAATGCAAAGCTGTCCCACCTACAGTACATCCGTCAGCAGTAGTGCTGCAGATGCTGCACCTCGCAGGGTTCAACAAAATGTCTTTTCCCGAAGCCCAGGCTAGTGACAGTAGATTATCATGTAGTATGTATGGTTTGTATACCGGAGTCTGTTCTTAGATTTAAGCCTGGGGTTTTAACATATTTTTAACCATTATTTTTTAACAATTTTACATTTACATAAATGTAGTATTTATTTTAGGACTATTTCCTGGGCATTGTTAGGCCTCCATTTGGGCAGGACAGCCTAGACCTGAAAAGGGGAGAAAGAAGGGGAATGACCCGCAGCAGAGTCAATCCGCTGCTAAGTCGAGGAACAAACCTCCACACATGGGACGCCCCACTCCACCAGGCAAGCAAACCAGGGGCCTTAACTGTAGTATTGATTAGTTCCCAAAACAGGTTTTTAAAATGCAGTCTTGCATTAATGTAAATGTAAATGTAAATGTATTTTATTTATATAGCACCTTACATCGACAGATTGGTGAACCAAAGTGCTTCACAACAGATAAAACCACAGATTTAAAACAACAACACACCAATAACAAAGATACAATAATGAATGAGAAAAGAAAGAAAAAGATAAAAAAAATAAAATCAATATAAATGTGCCATCACATTACTGGGTACCAAACGCCACTTTAAAAAGATGCGTCTTAAGTCTTGATTTAAAAAAAGGCCCAGGTCAGTAACGATACGCATCTCACTGGGCAGCTTATTCCAGAGCTTAGGTCCAGAAACCGAAAAAGCGCGGTCACCCAGTCAAAACTGGTCAAAACTGAAACTCAGTGTTTCAGTTTTGACCTGGGCACTTCCAACATGAGTTGATTAGATGACCTCAACGTCCTACCACAATTACGAATAGTCAGCATGTCTAAAATGTAAGATGGGGCAAGGCCATAAAGAGCTTTAAAAACAAACAATAAAATGTTATACTTAATTCTAAAGTGTACCGGGAGCCAATGGAGAGAATAAAGAATCGGAGTTACGTGGTCTCGTTTTTTCGTGCTCGTTACCAGGCGGGCCGCTGCATTTTGGACAATAAAGTACTTGAAAGCACTACTTTTGTAAAATTACAAGTATCTACCAGAAAAAGACTTAAGTTAAAGTCACTTTTTAGAATAACACTTGAGTAAAAGTCTTAAAGTAGCTGATCTTTACTGTACTTAAGTATCAAAAGTGATTTTTGGATATTAAATGTACCTAAGTATTAGAAGTAAAAGACTCCGTTTATGAACTTTATGGCCAAAGGTGTGTAACGTTATCTTCATCACCACCCTGTTCACCACTATTTTTGGGGTGGTCATCGTCTGTTACCATGGCGGCAGAGCCTTCACCAGGTGCTTCCATGACACTATCAGTTATTAGGCTTCCTCTTCTTCTTCTTTAGTTTTAGCCTATGGTTTTTTTTCGTAGCTGCTTGGCAACAAACAGGCATCACGTCACCAACTGGAATGGAGGCGCATTAACTTGCAATCGCAAGTTAAAGCAAGTTGATGTGTTTTAATAAGAGTGAAGTAAAAGTATACATTTTATTTAGGAAATATAGTAGAGTAAAAGTAAAAGTTTCCAGAAATATGAATAACAAAGTAAAGTACAGATACGTGAAAATTCTGCAAAGTATTTGTAGTTTACGGGTAATATGTCAGATTGCATCATGTCTAACTGTTTTTTAGACCTAAACATAAATGGGTCACAACCAATTTTAGGTCATAACACATAGTTTCAAAGATTAATGTTATTTTAAACACTGTTATGATGAGTGAGAGCTCCCGTGTGTGTGTGTGTTTTTTAGGGTGACCAGCATCCCAAAACCCGGGCAGTTATCCTGAATCCTGCCCTAATTGTCCTGATAATTTGAGCAAAATTGCAAGAGCAGACTATCAAGTAGTTTTAGTCTGATAGAACATTAAAAACTGTTTATGGTGATGGAGTCGTCCTGCAGCCAGCTCTCACCGGCTGCTCATTGGCTGCATTAATGACACGCATTGCTATTTTTCATTCATTCATTGTTGAAATGGAGGCTC